>NC_092747.1:3216883-3335451 GCF_047496795.1 Chiloscyllium punctatum
TACCAGGATTGATGGGCAGTACCAGGACGGATGGGCAGTACCAGGATTGATGGACAGTACCAGGATTGATGGACAGTACCAGGATTGATGGACAGTACCAGGACAGATGGGCAGTACCAGGATTGATGGACAGTACCAGGATTGATGGGCAGTACCAGGATTGATGGACAGTACCAGGATTGATGGGCAGTACCAGGATTGATGGACAGTACCAGGATTGATGGGCAGTACCAGGACGGATGGGCAGTACCAGGATTGATGGGTAGTACCAGGACGGATGGGCAGGTACCAGGATTGATGGAAAGTACCAGGACGGATGGGCAGTACCAGGATTGATGGGTAGTACCAGGACGGATGGGTAGTACCAGGACAGATGGGCAGTACCAGGATTGATGGGTAGTACCAGGACGGATGGACAGTACCAGGATTGATGGGCAGTACCAGGATTGATGGACAGTACCAGGTCGGATGGGCAGTAACAGGATTGATGGGCAGTACCAGGATTGATGGACAGTACCAGGATTGATGGACAGTACCAGGACAGATGGGCAGTACCAGGATTGATGGACAGTACCAGGATTGATGGGCAGTACCAGGACGGATGGACAGTACCAGGATTGATGGACAGTACCAGGACGGATGGGCAGTACCAGGATTGATGGGCAGT
This sequence comes from Chiloscyllium punctatum, assembly GCF_047496795.1. Taxonomy (NCBI): domain Eukaryota; kingdom Metazoa; phylum Chordata; class Chondrichthyes; order Orectolobiformes; family Hemiscylliidae; genus Chiloscyllium; species Chiloscyllium punctatum. Next base: position 3,217,551 of record NC_092747.1, read on the forward strand.
ACCAGGATTGATGGGCAGTACCAGGACGGATGGACAGTACCAGGACGGATGGGCAGTACCAGGATTGATGGGCAGTACCAGGACGGATGGGCAGTACCAGGATTGATGGGCAGTACCAGGACGGATGGGCAGTACCAGGACGGATGGGCAGTACCAGGATTGATGGGCAGTACCAGGACGGATGGACAGTACCAGGATTGATGGGCAGTACCAGGACGGATGGACAGTACCAGGACGGATGGGCAGTACCAGGATTGATGGGCAGTACCAGGACGGATGGACAGTACCAGGACGGATGGGCAGTACCAGGATTGATGGGCAGTACCAGGACGGATGGGCAGTACCAGGATTGATGGGCAGTACCAGGACGGATGGACAGTACCAGGATTGATGGGTAGTACCAGGACGGATGGACAGTACCAGGACGGATGGACAGTACCAGGACGGATGGGCAGTACCAGGACTGATGGACAGTACCAGGATTGATGGGCAGTACCAGGACGGATGGACAGTACCAGGACGGATGGACAGTACCAGGACGGTTGGACAGTACCAGGACGGAATGGGCAGTACCAGGACGGATGGGACAGTACCAGGACGGATGGGCAGTACCAGGATTGATGGACAGTACCAGGACGGATGGACAGTACCAGGACGGATGGACAGTACCAGGACGGATGGGCAGTACCAGGATTGATGGGCAGTACCAGGACGGATGGGCAGTACCAGGACAGATGGGCAGTACCAGGGACAGATGGGCAGTACTAGGACAGATGAGTCTAACTGGTTGGATCCGAAACAACAGTGAGATTAGTCTGGGTATGCAGCAGGTGAGGGAACCAACAACAGGAAACCATACTTGACCTCATCCTTACCAATCTGCCAGTTTGCAGATGCTTCTGTCCATGAGAGTATCAGTAAGAGTGACCAGCACACAGTCCTTCTGGAGACAAAGGCCCACCTTCACGTTGAGACTAGCCTCCATTGTGTTGTGTGGCACTATCACCGTGCCACATGGACAGACTTTGAACAGAGTCAAGATTCGAGTGGGGCTGGAAAAGCACAGCAGGGTCAGGCATAATCAGTTTCCTGATGAAAGGCTTTTGCCCAAAACATCAATTTTCCTGCTCCTCGGATGCTGCCTGACCCTGCTGTGCTTTTCCAGCACCACTCTAATCTTGACTCTGATCTCCAGCATCTGCAGTCCTCACGTTTGCCTAGCAGACTTTGAACAGGTCGAGCAACTCAAGACTGGGTATCCATGACATACTGTGGGCCATCACCAGCAACAGAACTGTACTCCAGCACAATCTGTAACCCCATGGCCTGGCATATCCCCCACTTAACCATTACTATCAAGCAAGGGATCAACCCTGGTTCAGTGAAGAGTGCAGGAGGGCATGCCAGGGGCAGTGCCAGGCAGACCTGAAGGTGAGAGGTAACCTGGTGAAGTCATCAAACAGGACAGTTACTTGCTAAAACAACACAAGCAGCAAGTGACAGACAGAGCTAGGGCTCCCACAACCAATGGATCAGACCTAAGCGCTGCAGTCCTGCCACATCCAGTCGGGAATGGTGGTGGACAATTAAACAACTCCCTGGAGGAAGAGACTCCACAAATATCCCCATCCTCAATGATGGAGGAGGCCCAGCACTACAAAAGAGAGGTAGACAGAAATGTTAAGTGCATCTTACCCTCCTCTGGGGGTCTCCAGCATCACAGCTGCCAGTCTTCAGCCAACATGATTCACTTGACATGAAGTCAAGAGATGGTTGGAAGCACTGGGATACTGTAAAAGGTCATGGGCCCCTGAGAGCATCCCAACAATAGTACTCAAAATCAGCACGCCTACTTCCATCAGGAAGGACAAGGGCAGAAGATTCATGGGAACACCACCCCCTGCAAGTTCCCCTCCCAGACACTCCCCATCCTGACTTGGAAATATATCACCATTCCTTCAGTGTCATTGGGCCAATATCTGGGAATTCCCTCCCTAAGGGCATTGTGGGTCAATCCACAGCACATGGACTGCAGCGATTCAAGAAGGCAGCTCACCCCCACCTTGTCAAGGGGCAATTAGGGACGGGACATTCACATTCCAAACCAGAACAAAACAGGTTTGTGGCTGTCTCTCACCTCCGGTTTCACAGTACGCATTGTGTCTGACGTAGAAACACAAAGCGATGACAAACGAGCTCACATTGAACACAAACAGCCTCCGCTTCCAGCTCAGAGAGGTCCTCTCCTGTTGTGGGGAGGAGGGGATTAAAAACAGACAGTGGGCAATCAACACAGGGGGAATAAAGAAGAGGTTAAACAGAAGGGGGACAAGGAGGAGGGGGATAAACAGAGGGGGGACAGGGGAGGAGGGGGATAAACAGAAGGGAGACAGGGAGGAGGGGGATAAACAGAGGGGGGGACAAGGAGGAGGGGGATAAACAGAGGGGGGACAGGGAGGAGGGGGATAAACAGAGGGGGGGACAAGGAGGAGGGGGGATAAACAGAGGGGGGACAGGGAGGAGAGGGATAAACAGAGGGGGGACAGGGAGGAGAGGGGATAAACAGAGGGGGGACAAGGAGGAGGGGGGATAAACAGAGGGGGGACGGGACAGGGAGGGGAGATAAACAGAGGGGGGACAGGGAGGAGAGGGGATAAACAGAGGGGGGGACAAGGAGGAGGGGGGATAAACAGAGGGGGGACAGGGAGGAGGGGGGATAAACAGAGGGGGGACAGGGAGGAGGGGGGATAAACAGAGGGGGGACGGGACAGGGAGGGAGATAAACAGAGGGGGGACAGGGAGGAGGGGGGATAAACAGAGGGGGGGGACAGGGATGGGGGATAAACAGAGGGGGAACAGGGGGGGATAAAAAGAGGGGGGACAGGGAGGGGGATAAACAGAGGGGGGACAGGGAGGAGGGGGGTAAACAGAGGGGGGGACAGGGAGGAGGGGGGTAAACAGAGGGGGGGACAGGGAGGAGGGGGGATAAACAGAGGGGGGACAGGGAGGAGGGGGGATAAACAGAGGGGGGACAGGGAGGAGGGGGGTAAACAGAGGGGGGACAGGGAGGAGGGGGGATAAACAGAGGGGGGACAGGGAGGAGGGGGGATAAACAGAGGGGGGACAGGGGGGAGGGGGATAAATAGAGAGGGGACAGGGAGGGGGTAGATAAACAGAGGCGGGACAGGAGGAGGGGGATAAACAGGGGGACAAGGAGGAGGGGGATAAACAGGGGGACAAGGAGGAGGGGGATAAACAGGGGGACAGGAGGAGGGGAAAAAACAGAGGGGGGACAGGGATGGGGGATAAACAGAGGGGGGAGAGGGGGGGAGAGGGGGGAGAGGGGGGGAGGAGGGGGGGAGAGGGGGGGGAGAGGGGGGGGAGAGGGGGGAGAGAGGGGGAGAGAGGGAGAGGGGGGAGGGGGAGAGAGGGGAGAGGGGGGAGAGGAGAGAGAGGGGGGAGAGAGAGGGGAGAGGGGGGAGAGGGGAGGGGAGATAAACAGAGGGAAGACAGGGAGGAGGGGGAATATAACGAGGGGGGACAGGGGAGGAGGGCGGATAAACGGGGGGGGGAACAGGGAGGAGGGGGATAAACAGAGGGGGGACAGGGATGGGGGATAAACAGAGGGGGAACAGGGAGGGGGGATAAACAGAGGGGGAACAGGGAGGGGGGATAAACAGAGGGGGAACAGGGAGGGGGGATAAACAGAGGGGGAACAGGGAGGGGGGATAAACAGATGGGGGACAGGGGGGACGGGGGGGGAGATAAACAGAAGGAAGACAGGGAGGAGGGGGATAAACAGAGGGGGGACAGGGGGGACGGGGGGGGAGATAAACAGAAGGAAGACAGGGAGGAGGGGGATAAACAGAGGGGGGACAGGGGGGGATAAAAAGAGGGGGGACAGGGAGGGGGATAAACAGAGGGGGGACAGGGAGGAGGGGGGGTAAACAGAGGGGGAACAGGGGGGATAAAAAGAGGGGGGACAGGAGGGGGATAAACAGAGGGGGGGACAGGGAGGGGGATAAACAGAGGGGGGACAGGGAGGAGGTGGGGTAAACAGAGGGGGGACAGGGAGGAGGGGGGGTAAACAGGGGGGGACAGGGAGGAGGGGGGGTAAACAGGGGGGGACAGGGAGGAGGGGGGGTAAACAGGGGGGGACAGGGAGAAGGGGGGATAAATAGAGGAGGGGACAGGGAGGGGGGATAAATAGAGGGGGAACAGGGAGGGGGGACAGGGAGGGGGACAGGGAGGGGGGGATAAACAGAGGGTGGGGGGGGATAAACAGAGGGTGGGGGGGTTAAACAGAGGGTGGGGGGGATAAACAGAGGGTGGACAGGGAGGGGGGGGATAAACAGAGGGTGGACAGGGGGGGGGGGATAAACAGAGGGTGGACAGGGAGGAAGGGGGGATAAACAGAGGGTGGACGTGGGGGGGGGATAAACAGAAGGTGTACAGGGAGGGGGGGGATAAACAGAGGGGGACAGGGAGGGGGGGGGGATAAACAGAGGGGGGACAGGGAGGGGGGGATAAACAGAGGGGGGGAACAGGGAGGGGGGGATAAACAGAGGGGGGGACAGGGACGGGGGGATTAAACAGAGGGGGGACAGGGAGGGGGGGGATAAACAGAGGGGGGACAGGGACGGGGGGATAAACAGAGGGGGGGACAGGGAGGAGGGCGATAAACAGAGGGGGGACAGGGGAAGGGGGGATAAACAGAGGGGGGGACAGGGAAGGGGGATAAACAGAGGGGGGGATAAACAGAGGGGGGGACAGGAGGGGGGGAGGGGGAGGGGGGTGGGGGGGGACAGGGGAGGGGGGGGGATAAACAGAGGGAGGGGTCAGGGAGGATTTGGGGAGGGAAGGCGAGTGGAAGTGGGAGGGGAGAGAGATTAAGATTTCATAATTCAAAAATACAATCATCTTAACAACACTGGAGAAAGATTCTGCTCAGTAATTCAGAGAGGGAGAGGTGAATGGGATAAGGGGAGAGAGGGAAAAACAGGCAGAGAGACACCAGGGAGATGGAAGAGAGGAGAGAGATATGGGGAGACAGGGATAGAAGGAATGGGGGAAGGGGAAAACGAATATTAAGAGTGACAGAGAAATGTAATACAAGTTTCAGGAACAGTGCAATCAGGCCAATTTTATGGAGTTAGTACAGTCATATGGACCAGTTATAATCTCACTGAATGGTGACAGACCTGACAGGTTGAATGGCCTATTCCTGTTCCTATATCCCGAGTTTCAACCCACTGCGTCTGGTCTCTGATATTAGCTCATGGCTGATTATCTGTTCAATGCATGACCCCATATCTATCGAGGTCATGAGTAACTGGAAACCTGTCAATCTCAGTCTGAACCTTCCAGTGAAGGAGCTTCCACAGTCTCTGAGGTCAGGAAATCTAAACACTCCCCACCGTCTGACTGAAGAGGTTCCTCCTCACCGGAGTCCTTATAGAGGACCGTGCCCGCTGGTTACACACCCCACAGTCAGGGAAACATCCTTCCCTACTCTGTACAAAGGCTGGGTCAAGGGCACACACTCCCTCTACACTGTCCCCATCAAACACTCCCAGGGACAGGGACAGCACAGGGTGGAATACAGAGTAAAGCTCCCTCTACACTGTCCCCATCAAACACTCCCAGGGACAGGGACAGCACAGGGTGGAATACAGAGTAAAACTTCCTCTACACTGTCCCCATCAAACACTCCCAGGGACAGGGACAGCACGGGGTTAAATACAGAGTAAAGCTCCCTCTACACTGTCCCCATCAAACACTCCCAGGGACAGGGACAGCACAGGGTGGAATACAGAGTAAAGCTTCTCTACACTGTCCCCATCAAACACTCCCAGGGACAGGGACAGCACAGGGTGGAATACAGAGTAAAACTTCCTCTACACTGTCCCCATCAAACACTCCCAGGGACAGGGACAGCACGGGGTTAGATACAGAGTAAAGCTCCCTCTACACTGTCCCCATCAAACACTCCCAGGGACAGGAACAGCACGGGGTTAGATACAGAGTAAAGCTCCCTCTACACTGTACCCCATCAAACACTCCCAGGGACAGAGACAGCACGGGGTTAGATACAGAGTAAAGCTCCCTCTACACTGTCCCCATCAAACACTCCCAGGACAGAGAGAGCACGGGGTTAGATACAGAGTAAAGCTCCCTCTACACTGTCCCCATCAAACACTGCCAGTTCAGAGACAGCACAGGGTTTGATACAGAGTAAACCTCCCTCTACACAGTCCCCATCAAACACTCCAAGACAGGGACAGCACTGGGTTAGAGAGAGATTAGAACTCCCTGTACACCATCCCTATCAGGGATAGTTGAGCATGAAAGTGTACAAGTAGCTGGACCATTTTCTGAAAGAAAACATTTGAGGTTGACTTCCATCTCAGCCAAATGACCCTCCCCCTCAGGCAGGTTCCAGGTTGCAGCTGAATGTGGCACTGAACTCTGACCTTCCCTCTCGCCTCTCACTCCAGCAGGATGAGGAAAACCACAAACTGTACTCTGTCCTGAGCCGAGAGGGAACTGAGAGATGGATTGCTTCACATATACGCCATCTGTGACAAGCACACATCCTGTGGAGGATTGTACCCCGCAGCGTCACACAGAAAAATTACACTCACGGACAGAGTTTACTCAATGCCCTGTGCTCGGTCTCAGTCACGGACAGAGTTTACTCAATGCCCCGTGCTCGGTCTCAGTCACGGACAGAGTTTACTAAATGCCCCGTGCTCGGTCTCAGTCACGGACAGAGTTTACTCAATGCCCCGTGCTCGGTCTCAGTCACGGACAGAGTTTACTCAATGCCCCGTGCTCGGTCTCAGTCACGGGCAGAGTTTACTCAATGCCCCGTGTTCGGTCTCAGTCACGGACAGAGTTTACTCAATGCCTCGTGCTCGGTCTCAGTCACGGGCAGAGTTTACTCAATGCCCCGTGCTCTGTCTCACTCACGGACAGAGTTTACTCAATGCCCCGTGCTCGGTCTCACTCACGGACAGAGTTTACTCAATGCCATGTGCTCGGTCTCAGTCACGGACAGAGTTTACTCAATGCCCCGTGCTCGGTCTCAGTCACGGACAGAGTTTACTCAATGCCCCGTGTTCGGTCTCAGTCACGGGCAGAGTTTACTCAATGCCCCGTGCTCGGTCTCACTCACGGACAGAGTTTACTCAATGCCCCGTGCTCGGTCTCAGTCACGGGCAGAGTTTACTCAATGCCCCGTGTTCGGTCTCACTCACGGGCAGAGTTTACTCAATGCCCCGTGCTCGGTCTCACTCACGGACAGAGTTTACTCAATGCCCCGTGCTCGGTCTCAGTCACGGGCAGAGTTTACTCAATGCCCCGTGCTCGGTCTCAGTCACGGGCAGAGTTTACTCAATGCCCCGTGCTCGGTCTCACTCACGGACAGAGTTTACTCAATGCCCCGTGCTCGGTCTCAGTCACGGACAGAGTTTACTCAATGCCCCGTGCTCGGTCTCAGTCACGGACAGAGTTTACTCAATGCCCCGTGCTCGGTCTCAGTCACGGACAGAGTTTACTCAATGCCCCGTGCTCGGTCTCAGTCACGGACAGAGTTTACTCAATGCCCCGTGTTCGGTCTCAGTCACGGGCAGAGTTTACTCAATGCCCCGTGCTCGGTCTCACTCACGGACAGAGTTTACTCAATGCCCCGTGCTCGGTCTCAGTCACGGACAGAGTTTACTCAATGCCCCGTGCTCGGTCTCACTCACGGACAGAGTTTACTCAATGCCCCGTGCTCGGTCTCAGTCACGGGCAGAGTTTACTCAATGCCCCGTGTTCGGTCTCACTCACGGGCAGAGTTTACTCAATGCCCCGTGCTCGGTCTCACTCACGGACTGAGTTTACTCAATGCCCCGTGCTCGGTCTCAGTCACGGGCAGAGTTTACTCAATGCCCCGTGCTCGGTCTCACTCACGGGCAGAGTTTACTAAATGCCCCGTGCTCGGTCTCACTCACGGACAGAGTTTACTCAATGCCCCGTGCTCGGTCTCAGTCACGGGCAGAGTTTACTCAATGCCCTGTGCTCGGTCTCAGTCACGGACAGAGTTTACTAAATGCCCCGTGCTCGGTCTCAGTCACGGGCAGAGTTTACTCAATGCCCCGTGTTCGGTCTCACTCACGGACAGAGTTTACTCAATGCCCCGTGTTCGGTCTCAGTCACGGACAGAGTTTACTCAATGCCCCGTGCTCGGTCTCAGTCTCGGGCAGAGTTTAATCAATGCCCCGTGCTCGGTCTCACTCACGGACAGAGTTTACTCAATGCCCCGTGCTCGGTCTCACTCACGGACAGAGTTTACTCAATGCCCCGTGCTCGGTCTCAGTCACGGGCAGAGTTTACTCAATGCCCCGTGCTCGGTCTCAGTCACGGACAGAGTTTACTCAATGCCCCGTGCTCGGTCTCACTCACGGACAGAGTTTACTCAATGCCCCGTGCTCGGTCTCAGTCACGGGCAGAGTTTACTCAATGCCCCGTGCTCGGTCTCACTCACGGACAGAGTTTACTCAATGCCCCGTGCTCGGTCTCAGTCACGGACAGAGTTTACTCAATGCCCCGTGCTCGGTCTCACTCACGGACAGCGTTTACTCAATGCCTCGTGCTCGGTCTCAGTCACGGGCAGAGTTTACTCAATGCCCAGTGCTCGGTCTCAGTCACAGACAGAGTTTACTCAATGCCCCGTGCTCGGTCTCAGTCACGGGCAGAGTTTACTCAATGCCCCGTGCTCGGTCTCACTCACGGACAGAGTTTACTCAATGCCCCGTGCTCGGTCTCAGTCACGGACAGAGTTTACTCAATGCCCCGTGCTCGGTCTCACTCACGGACAGAGTTTACTCAATGCCCCGTGCTCGGTCTCAGTCACGGACAGAGTTTACTCAATGCCCCGTGCTCGGTCTCAGTCACGGACAGAGTTTACTCAATGCCCCGTGTTCGGTCTCAGTCACGGGCAGAGTTTACTCAATGCCCCGTGCTCGGTCTCACTCACGGACAGAGTTTACTCAATGCCCCGTGCTCGGTCTCAGTCACGGGCAGAGTTTACTCAATGCCCCGTGTTCGGTCTCAGTCACGGGCAGAGTTTACTCAATGCCTCGTGCTCGGTCTCAGTCACGGGCAGAGTTTACTCAATGCCCCGTGCTCTGTCTCACTCACGGACAGAGTTTACTAAATGCCCCGTGCTCGGTCTCAGTCACGGACAGAGTTTACTCAATGCCCCGTGCTCGGTCTCACTCACGGACAGAGTTTACTCAATGCCATGTGCTCGGTCTCAGTCACGGACAGAGTTTACTCAATGCCCCGTGCTCGGTCTCAGTCACGGACAGAGTTTACTCAATGCCCCGTTTTCGGTCTCAGTCACGGGCAGAGTTTACTCAATGCCCCGTGCTCGGTCTCAGTCACGGGCAGAATTTACTCAATGCCCCGTGCTCGGTCTCACTCACGGACAGAGTTTACTCAATGCCCCGTGCTCGGTCTCACTCACGGACAGAGTTTACTCAATGCCCCGTGCTCGGTCTCAGTCACGGACAGAGTTTACTCAATGCCCCGTGCTCGGTCTCAGTCACGGAGAGAGTTTACTCAATGCCCCGTGCTCGGTCTCAGTCACGGACAGAGTTTACTCAATGCCCCGTGTTCGGTCTCAGTCACGGAGAGAGTTTACTCAATGCCCCGTGTTCGGTCTCAGTCACGGGCAGAGTTTACTCAATGCTCTGTGCTCGGTCTCAGTCACGGACAGAGTTTACTCAATGCCCCGTGCTCGGTCTCACTCACGGACAGAGTTTACTCAATGCCCCGTGCTCGGTCTCAGTCACGGACAGAGTTTACTCAATGCCCCGTGCTCGGTCTCAGTCACGGACAGAGTTTACTCAATGCCCCGTGCTCGGTCTCAGTCACGGACAGAGTTTACTCAATGCCCCGTGCTCGGTCTCAGTCACGGACAGAGTTTACTCAATGCCTCGTGCTCGATCTCAGTCACGGACAGAGTTTACTCAATGCCCCGTGCTCGATCTCAGTCACGGACAGAGTTTACTCAATGCCCTGTGCTCGGTCTCAGTCACGGGCAGAGTTTACTCAATGCCCTGTGTTCGGTCTCAGTCACGGACAGAGTTTACTCAATGCCCCGTGCTCGGTCTCAGTCACGGACAGAGTTTACTCAATGCCTCGTGCTCGGTCTCAGTCACGGGCAGAGTTTACTCAATGCCCCGTGCTCGGTCTCAGTCACAGACAGAGTTTACTCAATGCCCCGTGTTCGGTCTCAGTCATGGGCAGAGTTTACTCAATGCCCCGTGTTCGGTCTCAGTCACGGACAGAGTTTACTCAATGCCCCGTGCTCGGTCTCACTCACGGGCAGAGTTTACTCAATGCCCCGTGCTCGGTCTCACTCACGGACAGAGTTTACTCAATGCCCCGTGCTCGGTCTCAGTCACGGGCAGAGTTTACTCAATGCCCCGTGCTCGGTCTCAGTCACAGACAGAGTTTACTCAATGCCCCGTGTTCGGTCTCAGTCATGGGCAGAGTTTACTCAATGCCCCGTGTTCGGTCTCAGTCACGGACAGAGTTTACTCAATGCCCCGTGCTCGGTCTCACTCACGGGCAGAGTTTACTCAATGCCCCGTGCTCGGTCTCACTCACGGACAGAGTTTACTCAATGCCCCGTGCTCGGTCTCAGTCACGGGCAGAGTTTACTCAATGCCCTGTGCTCGGTCTCAGTCACGGACAGAGTTTACTCAATGCCCCGTGTTCGGTCTCAGTCACGGGCAGAGTTTACTCAATGTCCCGTGCTCGGTCTCAGTCACGGAGAGAGTTTACTCAATGCCCCGTGCTCGGTCTCACTCACGGACAGAGTTTACTCAATGCCTCGTGCTCGGTCTCAGTCACGGGCAGAGTTTACTCAATGCCCCGTGCTCGGCTCTCTTTGAAGGGATACTCAGCCACTTCCCGAGATCCTGGAAGTGGCTTCTGGCCACCAGTCATTGCTGTTTGGATCCTAGCTGATGTTATTAGTGAGCGGTTCAATAACAGACTGAAATCTGCCTCTGTAGGTTATACTTTGTTTTCATGAGGTCATCTTTCACTCACTGAAATACAAACACACAGAGCTGCAGAATCAGTTTAAATCAGAGATTTGTTACACACAATAAATTAAAAATATAATAGAATAAACCAAGCTACTTATAGATAATGCAAGCTTGTGACACACGGTAAAGTATAATTCCAACAGCACTCCCTCACATAATCACACCAGACAGAACCACTTTCTTTCACTGGTATAGGACCTAATGTAACTGATACAAATAACCTCTTCGCTGAGTATTCACACAACTGTGCTGAGACTTTCTCAGCTGCACATAATCTCTTCAGAGTTTTAACCAAACACTTCTGGTCTGGAACTCTCAAACTAAACTCTTTTACACCGAAACATCTTATTTCTTAACAGTTCCAAATCACAGGTAGTTCTCCTATAACGGGCTGGTTGCAGCCCTGCATTATACAAAAATCGCGCTTGAGAAACTGCTCTGAAAATGTTGGCGATGAAATCATGTTACACCCAACACATGTTTTAAAAGTCTGTGCCCCCCAATTCATCAATCACGTTATAGCAAATTCACATTAATGAAATTGGCGTTCTAGCAGAACGACCTGTATCTTCCGTCTTCACGCATCCAGCATCAACCAGGAACTCTGCAAAACTGAAACCAAAACGCTTTCTTCAATCTGTTGGAGTTTCTCCTCAGTCAAAACTGATAAAATCCAAACAGGACTAGACAGGCTAGATGCAGGATGAATGTTCCTGATGATGGGGGAGTCTAGAACCAGGAATCATTGCTAAAGGACAAGGGGTAAACCTTTTGGGACTGGGGAGAAATTTAATCGCCCAGAGAGTGGCAAGTCTGTGAAAATCACGGACACACAAAGTGGTTGAGGCAGACAGGCTAGATGCAGGATGAATGTTCCTGATGATGGGGGAGTCTAGAACCAGGAATCATTGCTAAAGGACAAGGGGTAAACCTTTTGGGACTGGGGAGAAATTTAATCGCCCAGAGAGTGGCAAGTCTGTGAAAATCACGGACACACAAAGTGGTTGAGGCCAAACATTATGTGGTTTCAAGGAGGAGATATGTGGCAAATGTATCAGAGGAACCATAGCCAATGGATGGGATACCCACCTTATAGTCAGCCCATCATTGGTTCATATTCCATTCCAAATAATGGAGCACTACTTCCAGGCTCTCACTACCAATGCAGTTCCAAGACAGTGCCGCACTGTCGGAGGGTCAGTGCTGAGGGAGTGGGCACTGTTGGAGGGTCAGTGCTGAGGGAGAGCCGCACTGTCAGAGGGTCAGTGCTGAGGGAGTGCTGCACTGTCGGAGGGTCAGTGCTGAGGGAGTGCCACACTGTCAGAGGGTCAGTGCTGAGGGAGTGTTGCACTGTCAGAGGGCCAGTACTGAGGGAGCGCCGCACTGTCGGAGGGTCAGTGCTGAGGGAGCGCTGCATTGTCGGAGGGTCAGTACTGAGGGAGCGCCGCACCGTCGGAGGGTCAGTGCTGAGGGAGTGCCGCACTGTCGGAGTGTCAGTACTGAGGGAGCACCGCACTGTCGGAGGGTCAGTGCTGAGGGAGCGCCGCACCGTCGGAGGGTCAGTGCTGAGGGAGTGCCGCACTGTCGGAGTGTCAGTACTGAGGGAGCACCGCACTGTCGGAGGGTCAGTGCTGAGGGAGTGCCGCACTGTCAGATGGCCAGTACTGAGGGAGTGCCGCACTGTCGGAGGGTCAGTGCTGAGGGAGCAGGCACTGTTGGAGGGTCGGTGCTGAGGGAGGGCCGCACTGTTGGAGGGTCAGTGCTAAGGGAGCACTACACTGTTAGAAGTACCACCTTTAGGATAAGATGTTAGAGTGAGCCATTACTGCCCTATTGGGTGAATGTACAAGTACCAAATGCTTCTATTGGGAGAATTGCATGAGGCATCTCCACGTGTACTAGCCGATAGTTTCCCCTCAGTGAACATCACAAGAAACCAGCTGCCTCATCATTCCCCATTACTGCTTGTTGGATCTTGATATGTGCAATATTACAGGAATGATTACACATCAAAAAGGGCTTTATCATCTGTGGAGCACTTTCACATTTTGAGGATTTGAACGGTACTTAAGAAGTATATGCTTTTCTTTTTTCTTTTGGGAGACAGAGGGAATTATGATGCTCTCGAACGCTCTGCAGGACTATTTCGCTCCAACTGAGAATCATATACCTGAAACATTAACTGTCTCTCTCTCCATGGATGCTGACAGACCTGCTGCAATTTCTGGTTTCATTTCAGTTTAAATGGAGAATGTATGTGTGGACTGAAGACTGAATAAGAATCTAACCCTCAACAGCAAAATAAATAGACACACTTCTCTATAATTTGGTTTAAAAAAAGGCTCCTGAGGTATCTGGGCCAATCAGACACACAGCCTGTTCCACAACTTCTACAAATTATGCTGGAGGGTTTTTTTAAACAAAAACACCAGAGGAAGTGCTGGAGGCTGCAAATCAGAAATAAATAGCTGCAGGGAGTCAATGAGGTTTGTGCAGAGTGTCACATGCAAACGGAAAGTGAGCAAAATGTCTTGTTCACCACGGCCATGCTTCACACAGTCCCAAAGTCACCAAATAAAAGCACAGACACATTGGTGACTGAGTGAGAACAGGATGAGGGGCATGAAGGGGTGGAGAAGGGGGAAACGACACTGTGGGGTTTTCGGGAATTAAGGTTTCTGCTGTGTCAGCCTGCATGTGCAGTCATTGCAAATGATAGTTCCTGATGCCCCAGCACTCTGCACGATGACTGTTCCTCCTTTATGGCTTCATTTCACAACTACGGACGACAAAAAAGCCACATGATGCAAAAAATACGCACAGACAGCAGTCCAGCGTCACACAGCCTTTACTGGTAGGGTATAGATAGACCTAACACACTTATAGCAACTGCAGCCAAGTTTAGCTGATGCATGAAGGGATAGGCTGACTGAGAACTGAGCTCCCAGTGTTGGAAAGGAGAGGGTGAGGGGGGGGAGAAACAAGTCAAGGGATTCCCTCCCCATCACCAATGCTCAGCCCAACACCCACGTGGGGAAACTGAGTACCACCGCAAAGACCAATCCCCCCCCATCCCCCAGCTAACTCCATACTCCCATCAATGATCTACAAAACATCGGGGATCAAACCATGCTTGGAAGGTGTTGACCTGAAATGCCCTGCAGTGTGATAATTCCGTCATGACCCACTGATTACTGAACCTACAACATTTACTCTGGCTTAGCCATGTACATCAGATGATCATATGCCCAAAGACCTAACCTTTCAAGCCCCACTCACTTGTGAAGGATTTCTCTCAGCAGACAAAAGGTTGCCAATATGCCGTATCGGTAAAATCAGCACAAACCAGAAACAGAAGTAGGCCTTTCAACCGATCGGGCCTGCTCCACCACTCAACAAGCGGCTCATCGGATTATGGTCGCAACTTCACTTTCCTGTCGGTCCCCAAAAACCTTTGATTTCCTTGTCAATCAAAAGTCTGTCTAATTCAGCTTCAAAATATTCAACGAGACAGTAGTTGCTGACTCCTCAGATAAAGAACTCTGAGTCTATCCTGAGGGTTTCCTGTCTGTTAGCTAACCCTCTTTGTGAGCTAATACCTCACCACTGACAATGTGAGCTCTTATCTTGTGCATCAACCTTTTCGATGGCAGCTTATTGAATGCCTTTTGGAAGTCCCAATGCACCATACCCACGGCCTCCCCCCTCTACAAGAATATAGAGACTGTTTCCTCTAATATCCTGCGCTAGATGAGAGGTATTCGATCCAGGGTTTTCAGCTCCCACTCCAAGACAGCCTCAAGTTCCTGACAGCCTCCCTCTCCCTGGCAACAGACTGGGATTAAACCAGTCTTCCAGAAACTTGATGTCATGTGACCCTAAAATGAGCTTAATTTTTAATATTCATGTCACCACTCAAGCAGCTTGCTTCCACTTCTCTAAATTACTCCACACCATCCTGGTCTCAGCTCATCTACTATTGAAACACTCATCCATAAGAAATAGAACAGGTCATTCAGCCCCTCAAATCTGCTTCACCAGTCAGTAGGATCACAGCTGATCCGACATTCCTCACGTCCACTTTCCTGCCTTTCCCTGTAACCTTCGATTCCCCAACTGATCAGGAATCTAGCTCAGCCTTAAAAGTACACCCTGTTAATATTTTGAAGCCTTTGATCAGATCGCAATTTAACCTTCTAAATTCTAGAGAAAACAGACCTAATTTGGGTGATCCCACCTCCTAAGGTCCCCCCTGAAGTCCAGGTGTCATCCCTGTAAACCTGTGTTGTTCTCCCTCCAAGGCCAACGCACCCTTCCTGAGACATGGTACCCAGATCAGCTCACAGTACTCCCAGTGGGGTCGAACCAGGGTTTCATTCCATTAAAAGGTACCTTAGAAATGGAAGTTGTTGTTCTTGATTAAACTAATCGACCACTTGCTGAACACAGTCATGTTTTGAGACTTTAGGATGTAAGCGACTTCTTAACCTTTAACCCCATCCTTTAGCTGAGTCTTTAATCTTTTACTAACATTTTATGATCCTGTGAAAAAGCAATATTATAAGATTTAATGGTTCTTCCTTGTTTACTCTCTCATGTATTTTCTCCCTCTTCCATGTTTTTAGCCATCTCAATTGATCCCACCTTTTTCATCTTGTCTGTCCGATCCCTCAGTCTGATACTGACCCTAATTCTGGAACTGAGGCTCTGCACTGGGCCAAGTGGGTGACACTTTCTCTTGGTACGTGTGCCAAATGGATTTGCTGAACAGACAGAGGTAGCTGATAGGTATAGACTCAGGAATGTGTGCTCCTGCTCCATCTCAACCTGTTACTGAGCAAATTATTTTGGAGAATGATGGGAGCTGGACATCACTGGAACGATGATCACACAATCCAGCCTCCACACACACAAACACATTCACACCCACACTCCATACACCACTGTACATACCACACACCCTCCAAACATCCATACACGGGGCAATTAGGGATGTGTATGTGATCCATAGATATATATACCCCTGCACCAACCCCCACCCCACCCACCAAACTCACAGCCACAGGTTACAAAGGGAAAGGGAGACAAGAACTTTCAAAAAAAACACCTGCTTCTCTAAGTGGCTCAATACCACCCTCTCATGGCAAATGTATGAATTACATGCCAATCAAAAACTGCAATTCCACTCCGTGGGGTCTGTTATCTGAATTAAAAAGCCATCTGCTGCAGTTTTGGTTGACAGAGCCCCAGAAATCACACTGACTCTATTCTCCACGCATCACTTAAACAATTTAGAAAAGCTAGAATGGCGAAATATTGTCAGGATATCTATCAGCTGTGACTGTGTACTTTCTCACCTTCATTCCAGAAGCATACACAATCCTTACAGGGTCCCACAGGGAGGATGTCTCTCATTGGCTGGAGGGAGCTGGTGGCAGGGTGGTGCCTAGACACTGCCACACATTTTCAGAATAATCGGTGTGCTATTTAACACTGAGAGGAGAAGGAATGTGAGGAGGCAATGCTGCAGGGGTAGTGTTGCTGACCTACTAACCCAGGGTCACAGGTAGAATTCCAGGGATCCAGGTTCAAATCCCAAAACTGCAGATGATGGGTTTTGAATTCAGATTTCATTAAAAGTCTAATGATGACCATGAAATTGTTCTGAATGTCATAAAAAAACCAACTGGTTCACTGACCTACGAGACAGACCAACAGCAAAGTGAGTGATTTTTCACTGAAAGAAATGACACTAAACAGATCGCCTACAACCAACTGGGCCAAGACTGACAATAGTGAACCTGGCTCTGAACAGGCCCTGTCAAAGGCCTCCTGAGCAACATCTGAGGACTACTGCCAAAACTGGGAGAGCTGGCTCACAGACAAACCAGGCATCAGCCTGACACTGACCAAAAAGCCTGATTCAATGGGCCTGAATGAGAATGTGTATAGGGTATAAGCTGGCAGGGAAAGAGATAATATCTAAGTTTTGTGAAACAAGAGGTTCAGCTGAGCATGACCCAGATCAAATAAGAACTTACAGTTAACAATGGGGTGCTGGAGGCAAGGGGAATGGCTTAACAAGGTGGAAAAGCAGTCATTATATAGAGCCATTTCACAATATTGGAAGCATTCAGTATGCAAGGTCAGCTAACAAGGGGAAAAGAATCCATTGTATGAATCCAGTTAACAAGGTTAAGAACATTTACTGTATATCTCCAGCGAAGATTCACACGGATCTAATATATGAGGAACGGCTGAGGATCCTGGGATTGTATTCATTGGAGTTTAGAAGATTAAGGGGAGACTTAATAGAGACGTACAAGATAATACATGGCTTGGAAAGGGTGGACGCTAAGAAATTGTTTCCGTTAGGCGAGAAGACTAGGACCCATGGACACAGCCCTAGAATTAGAGGGGGTCAATTCAGAACAGAAATGCGGAGACATTTCTTCAGCCAGAGAGTGGTGGGCCTGTGGAATTCATTGCCGCAGAGTGCAGTGGAGGCCGGGACGCTAAATGTCTTCAAGGCAGAGATTGATAGATTCTTGTTGTCTCGAGGAATTAAGGGCTACGGGGAGAATGCGGGTAAGTGGAGTTGAAATGCCCATCAGCCATGATTGAATGGCAGAGTGGACTCGATGGGCCGAATGGCCTTAATTCCACTCCTATGTCTTATGGTCTTATAACAGTAAAGGGCTTGATCTCTGCTATTGGTACTCGCTGATTGTAATGGCCACCCACTCAATATGTATGTAGCCTTATCTGGACGCTCCTCCCTGTAAAATGACGATATAGTTCATGAAGAAACTGCTGATCCAGAGAAGACCGTGAAGTCATGTCCCTGCACACGTGGGCGATTATTCTCTCTCCCTCCAGGCCCCAGAATAAAGATGATGGTGGTAAAACTATACTGTGTCTCTGAGCGTTTTGCTTCGACTGAGGGGGGGAACAGGATGACATGACTACGCCCCAGACTCCACAATTATCCCGAGTATGTCCTGCCCTGACGGGAGGGGACAAGTCCAGCAAAGGAGGTGACCCAGTGATATACAGCATCCTAAGGGACATAGCTGCTAGACAGGGTCTGCAGCAGGTGGTGAGGGAACCAACAAAAAGGAAAAACACTTGACCTCATCCTTACCAATCTGCCGGCTGCCGATGCATCTGTCCACGACAGGATCAGTAAGAGCAACCATCACCCAGTCCTCGTAGAGACTAAGTCCCACCTTCACATTGGGAATAACCTTCATCATATTGTCTGGTACTATCACCGTGCTGAATGGGACTGACTTCAAACACTATTAACAACTCAAGGTTGGGTATCCAGGAGGCGCTGTGGGCCATCACCAGCAGCAGAACTGTACTCCAGCACAATCTGTAACCCCATGGCCCAGCACATCCCTCACTCAACCATTAACATCAAGCCAGGGATCAACCCTGGTTCAATGGAGAGTGCAGGAGGGTATGCCAGGAGCAGTGCCAGGCAGACCTGAAGATGAGATGTCAATCTGATGAGCTATCAAACAGGATTACTTACATTCCAAACAGCATAAGCAACAAGGGATAGACAGAGCTGAGTGATCCCATGGCTAACAGATCAGATTTAAGCTCTACGGTCCTGCCAAATCCAGATTTTTGATTTGATTTAATTATTATCACGTGTATTTTGTTACAAAACACAGTGAAAAGTGTGCAGTGTCACCGCTCTCTGACGCAATCTGAAAACACATAAAACTAAATAGAAATGGAATATATAGACAAAAGAATAAAGAAGTAAAGGTGTGGAACTTTACAGTCCTTCTTGTTAAGTGCTCCACCTTGGGCCTGGTGTCTGGGCATGAGTCCCCTGTGCCATGTTGTCACCGCTGGAACGGAAGTCACCCACTCTTCAACCTCATCTCCCCTCCACTGTCACCCTCACTGTACCTCACCAACACAGACACCGGCCCAAACTCAACATCACTGCTGCCTTGTGTCTGCTTCGGGCCTACCTCACACTGATGTAGCTGCTGCCAGTGCCGCTGGGTCTCATACTGGCCCCAAGCTCACCTCCCCCACTGCCTCCAACAATCTGCACTGGACACAGACACCACCGGGAACCCCAACTCACCTCCACAGCAACCATGTGCTGGCACTAGGACCGCCTCGTCAATGCAGTCATGAACAGTGATGAACAATTAAACAGCTCCCTGGGAGGAGGAGACTCCACAAATATCCCCAATCTCAATGATGCAAGAGCCCAGCACATCAGTACAAAAGGTAAAACGGAAGCTTTCACAGCAATCTTCAGCCAGAAATGCCGAGTGGATGATCCATCTCGGCCTCCTTCAGTGGTTCCCAGCATCACAGGCACCAGTCTCTGGCCAATTTGATTCCTTCACGTGAAGGCAATGGATACTGTCAAGGCTAACATCATTCCAGTAATAGTCCTGAGGGCCTGTGCTCCATAGCCAATCAGCACTCTTTAATTTTCAGGTCCCCGTCTACCCACAGTAATCTGTGCTGCCATTGGACGGGAGACTCCTCAGTATAATGTCTAGTATTGGCTCGTACTTAGCAGCACACTGCACCCCGAGCCAAGCTGTTCCAGTACAGTTACCAGGTAAAAACAAGGACTGCAGACGCTGGAAACCTGATTCTGGATTAGTGGTGCTGGAAGAGCACAGCAGTTCAGGCAGCATCCAAGGAGCTTCGAAATCGACGTTTCGGGTAAAAGCCCTTCATCAGGAAGGAAGGCACATGGACTGCAGCAGTTCAAGAAGGCAGCTCACCTCTACCTACTCAAGGGGCAACTAGGGACGGGTAATAGATACTGGGCCCAGCCAACAAAGACAAAAACAAACCTAGTGTAGTGAATCTTTGGAATTCCCCTTTCTGGAAGGCTGAGGAGTTTAAGTCAAATTGAATCCATTTAAGACTGAGATCAACACATTTTCAGATACTAAAGACAAAAAAATACAGTAAGACAGGACCCAAGCACTGATCCTGATGAAGGTGTCTTACCCGAAACGTCGATTTCAAAGCTCCTTGGATGCTGCCTGAACTGCTGTGCTCTTCCAGCACCACTAATCCAGTACAGTTACAACATTGGCATCTCCCAAGCAGTGGGGAAAACTGCCCAGGTACACCCTGTACACAAAAGCAGGATAAATCCAACACAACCCAATACCTCCCAATTGAACAGGGCACATAAAAAGATGGTTCTGTTTGTTGGAGGTCAGTCATCTCAGCTCCAGGACATCGCTGTAGGAGCCCCTCAGAAAGTGAAGCAGCACATGATCTGGACAATACCTAGGCTTGGGCTAACATATGGCAAGTCTCCCTGACACTACACAAGTGCCAGACAACCATCTCCCACAATACGCAATCTAACCACGGCCCTTTACCATAATTGAATCCATCGCTGCCAACACTCAACATCCACTTTCCCCCTAAGTTTTCCTGCAACTGCACAGACCTCCAGCAGCTTCTGGAACAGGGGGTCAGTGTATCCACAGGCCAGAGTTCAAGGATCTTTCAAGCAGCAGCAGCAGCAGCTACAACATTGTTCAAGAAGCTTGATATGATCTGGTCCACTTTATTGTCGCCACATCCACAAACATTCCATTCACCCACCACCGGCGCTCACTAGCAGCAGTGTGTATTATCTACAATGATGTGGAGGTGCTGATGTTGGACTGGGAGAGTCGGGGGGGGGGGAAACAACGTTAACAATCATACAACACCAGGTTATCATCCAACAGGTTTATTTGGAAGCACTAGCTTTCGGAGCACTGCTTCTTCTTCAACCACCTGATGAAGGAGCAGCACTTCAAAAGTTAGTGCTTCCAAATAAACCCATTGGACTATAACCTGGTGTTGTATGATTTTTAACTACTATCTACAAGATGCACTGCGGAAATTCATCAAGGCTCCTCAGACAGCACCTTCCAAACCCACAACCACTTCCATCGAGAAGGACAAGGGAGCAGATACACGGGAACACCACCCACTGCAAGTTTCCCTCCGAGCCACTCCCCATCCTGACTTGGAAGTATATCACTGTTCCTTTACTGTCACTGGGTCAGAATCCTGGAATTCCCTCTCTAAGGGCATTGTGGGTCGACCCATAGCACATGGACTGCAGCAGTTCAAGAAGGCAGCTCACCTCTGTCTACTCAAGGGGCAACTACAGACAGGTAATAGATACTGGGCCCAGCCAACAAAGACAAAAACAAACCTAGTGTAGTGATTCTTTGGAATTCCCCTTGCTGGAAGGCTGAGGAGTTTAAGTCAAATTGAATCCATTTAAGACTGAGATCAACACATTTTCAGATACTAAAGACAAAAAGAAATACAGTAAAGCAGGACCTAAGCACTGATCCTTGCAATATCCTACTAATACTGCTTACCAACCAGAGACCCATTTATTCCTGTTCTGTTTCCTGTTTGTCAACCAATTCTCAATCAGTGCCAATACATCACCACTCCAGCCAATAGGCTTTAACTTTGTCCACTAACCTCTAATGAGGAACCTTATCACAAGTCTTCGGAAAATCCAAATACACAACATCCAATGATTCTCCCTTATTAATTCCTGTAGTTACTTCCTCAAAAATACTCCAGTAGATTTGTTAAGAATGCTTTGCCTTTCAGAAACCAATGCTGACTTTATACAATCCCATTAATGCTTTCTAACTATGTCTTATAATAGACTCTAGCATTTTCCCCACAACTGATGTTCGGCTAATTGAGCTAAACAAAGGATTTTACACTGATCTTCATTCTTTATCAAGCATCTCAATCTTTTCATTGCACCTAAATATGAGTGTGCTCCCACTTTTCAAATGCTAGCACTGGAGGAACAAATCCTACAGTGATTACAGACCTTCAGGATGACCACCAGCCATTCACTATCCTGACTGCCATCACTGACCCTTCTCCCCATGGTACTGCCCCTACATCACTTGTCTTAGATAATAACCAGGACAAGTAGCAATTCAGGAAATGAGTTTGAAGTTTTGGAAATACTAATCGGGTGTGGGAGGGAGATTGCCAGGCACCCGGAGAAATTTGAGTGAATGAAGCCGAGTCAGCACAGATTGGACAAGGCAGACTGGAAGGGGTGGAGTTTGGGGGTCAATTTGGTCGGCGTGTGTGAAGATATGACAGTTTTAGATAAGAAAGTCAGGATATTCATGTTGGCAGATGGTATAAAGTCTAGGTGACAGAGATTTAAGATATTGGGCAGCACGGTGGCACAGTGGTTAGCACTTCTGCCTCACAGCGCCAGAGACCTGGGTTCAATTCCCGCCTCAGGCGACTGACTGTGTGGAGTTTGCATGTTCTCCCCGTGTCTGCGTGGGTTTCCTCCGGGTGCTCCAGTTTCCTCCCACAGTCCAAAGATGTGCAGGTCAGTTGAATTGGCCATGCTAAATTGCCCATAGTGTTAGGTAAGGGGTAAATGTAGGGGTATGGGTGGGTTGCGCTTCAGCGGGGCGGTGTGGACTTGTTGGGCCGAAGGGCCTGTTTCCACACTGTAAGTAATCTAATCTAATCTAAAATATTGTGGTGGATGTGAAGCTATTTCACACAGTGATTGGTCATCTGGGCTCACTGTATTTCAGGGGTAGGAGCAGAGACAGTGAATGATTTCAAAGTGAAATTGGATGGTGCTCGAGGGAGATAAACTTACAGGGGATACAAGGATAGAGCAGGGGAATGGGCCACAATAGATAGCTCTACAGAGGGCAGGCATGTACCTGATGAGCCAGATAGCCTCCTTGTGTACTGGAAAGGACTCCGGGCAAGAGAGAGAGAGAGAGAGAAAGAATGGAAGAACAGAGCCAATTACCTCTGGACTTACTGTGCTTTTCCTGGTCTGCTGCCAGATGATGCAGGTGAGAATCATGTGAAGCATTGATGATCCCATGAAGGTAATAAAGGCTTTCTCATGAACCCCTGGAATGACACAATCAGGCATGATCAGAGGAACACATCCTTCCAATTAACACCAAGGCATTGGTCAGAAGGAACTCAACACCACAAGAAAGACCCACAGCACCCTGCACTCCAAGTAATATTCATGCCTAAACTAGGAACACTTGCAGTCGCAAATGGCTGGCTTGGTGTCCTTGGACTCACAGTGATTCTCTGTCGATGAGACATAGGTGAGGAGCAGCAACGCCAGGTTCTCCAGCATGTTGAAGGTGAAGTTGATGAAGCACAGGGGGCCATACCAGCGGCTGGGTGAAGGAACACGGCGGTAATGGTTCCAATACGCGAGTCCGACCAGCAGCCGTGGTGCTGAGTGCAAGCCAATACAGAAACGCCAGACATAGCGCTGAGGAGTCTCCCCTCCAATAGCAGCACTGATTGATGGGAGGTAGTTGGGGACCTGAAAAATGAAAAGGAATGCAGAGTGACAAGAGCAAGGATTTGCATTGCAGGATTCCTACATTTAAATCAGCATTCAAGATGGCACTGACACAGGGTGATTCTCTGTGAGCTTTCTACAGCTGATCTTATTCTCACATTTCTTATAATCGTGCTGCACTTTTAAACCTCAATTCCATAACTTTATATTCCTCACTCTGCACAATCAGCCCATCATCTGTGTCTTTGTATGTTATGATCTGCCTGTACTGCGTGCAAAACAAAACTTTTCACTCTACTTAGATACATGTGACAATAATAAATCAAACCAAAGCATTTAACACTGCAAATTGTGGTGTCAACGTTTCCCATTCAATTTCACTGTCAACTGTCACAGTGTAATTACAGCCTCTGGTCATCGGGTGGAGCTAGTCCCAGTCCCTCCGTCTCAACGCCTTCAGTTTCTTGCATTTAAAGAATGAACTTACATCGCTAGCTTTTAGAATCATCCAGAACAGAAGAAGTCCTTCAACCTATCAAATCTGAACTGCCAAAGAGTCCACTAGCTTCACTCACCCACACTAGACCCTAACCTTGAATGGTGAACTTCCAGTGGTCATCCCAGTGAAAGTGTTTGAAATGATGAAAGGACAGGATTCAGGAGACAGAAAGCAGGCTACCTTTCACAGTTGGGGAGTCGAGATCAAGAGGCTATCGTCAGGTTTACTGTAAGAAATTTGGAACAGACGGCAAGAATATCTCTTGGTAATTAACTCATCCTCTTGCCACATCCTTTCACCTGTTCTCCAAGGTAACACCCAGAATGGTGAGTTTTTCCCTGAGTGAATAACCCTGGAAGTGAATTCAATAAACTCTCTTTGTCCTGTTATCTGTTCTAAATTTTGTCCATCTAATGGAAAAACTCAGCAGATCTGGCAGCATCTGTGGAACCGCAGAAGGGTCACTGGACCCAAAACGTTAATTCTGCTTTCTCTCCACAGATGCTGTCAGACCTGCTGTGTTTATACAGAAATTTATGCTTATGTTTCTGATTTCCAGCATTTGTACTTCTCTAGGATTTCTTTCCTCTTTCATTTAATCTTACATTCAAGGCCTCACATTATCGACCAGGATCTGGGAACAGTCTGGTCTTTGGTATAACCAATGTGGAAGAGGCCACTCTTGGTCATATCTCACTCCATTGGGCAAAAGTGAGCACTGCAGATACCGAAAACCAGAGTTTAGATTAGAGTGGTGCTGGAAAAGCACAGCAGGTCAGGCTGCATCCGAGGAGCAGGAGAGTCGACGTTTTGGGCAGAAACCCTTCAGCAGGAATCCTGATGAAAGGCTTTTGCCCGAAACATCGATTTTCCTGCTCCTCGGATGCTGCCTGACCTGCTGTGCTTTTCCAGCAGCTCTCACTCCATTGACATGCTGGGTTTGATTAGCAGTCAGTCTGAGTAACAGGATAGGTCAGAGTCAGCATGGACTTATGAAGGGGAAATCATGCTTGACTAATCTTCTGGAATTTTTTGAGGATGTAACTCTGAAGATGGACGAGGGAGATCCAGTAGATGTAGTGTACCTGGACTTTCAGAAAGCTTTTGATAAAGTCCCACATAGGAGGTTAGTGAGCAAAATTAGGGAGCATGGTATTGGGGGCAAAGTACTATCTTGGATTGAAAGTTGGTTGGCTGACAGGAAACAAAGAGTAGTGATAAACGGCTCCATTTCGGAATGGCAGGCAGTGACCAGTGGAGTACCGCAGGGATCAGGACTGGGACCGCAGCTTTTTACAATATATGTTAATGATATAGAAGATGGTATTAGCAATAACATTAGCAAATTTGCTGATGATACTAAGCTGGCAGGGTGAAATGTGAGGAGGATGTTAGGAGATTACAGGGTGACCTGGACAGGTTAGGTGAGTGATCAGATGCATGGCAGATGCAGTTTGATGTGGATAAACATATGGTCATCCACTTTGGTGGCAAGAACAGGAAGGCAGATTACTAGCTAAATGGAATCAATTTAGGTAAAGGGGCAGTACAGGAAGATCTGGGTGTTCTTGTACACCAGTCAATGAAGGTAAGCATGCAGGTACAGCAGGTAGTGAAGAAAGCTAATAGCATGCTGGCCTTCATAACAAGAGGGATTGAGTATAGAAGCAAAGCGGTGCTTCTGCAGCTGTACAGGGCCCTGGTGAGACCACACCTGGAGTACTGTGTGCAGTTCTGGTCTCCAAAGTTGAGGAAAGATATTCTGGCTATTGAGGGAGTGCAGCGTAGGTTCACGAGGTAAATTCCTGGAATGGCGGGACTACCTTACACTGAAAGACTGGAGCGACTGGGCTTATATACCCTTGAGTTTAGAAGACTGAGAGGGGATCTGATTGAGATATATAAGATTATGAAAGGATTGGACACTCTGGAGGCAGGAAACATGTTTCCGCTGATGGGTGAGTGCCGAACCAGAGGACACAGCTCAAAAATACAGGATAGACCATTTAGGACAGAGATGAGGAGAAACTCCTTCACCCAGAGAGTGGTGGCTGTGTGGAATGCTCTGCCCCAGAGGGCAGTGGAGGCCCAGTCTCTGGATTCATTTAAGAAAGAGTTGGATAGAGCTCTCAAGGATAGTGGAATCAAGGGTTATGGAGATAAGGCAGGAACAGGATACTGATTAAGGATGATCAGCCATGATCATATTGAATGGTGGTGCAGGCTTGAAGGGCAGAATGGCCTACTCCTGCACCTATTGTCTATTGAGTTGATGGCTGTGAATATAGGATACAGTCCTCAATTATTCACACTGGCGTGATCACTGTAACCAGACAAGGCCTGCCCAGACTGTATGTTGGGCAGCAGCCTCCAGCTTAAAGATATGATGGACAGGCCCTTCTATAGACTGCAAGTTTCCTCAAACCCCTTGGCAATCAGATAGTGTCAGGGCTTGGATTGTGACATGTGTTGAGGATTTCTAGTTGCATCCTAATAGAAAGGCAGCTTTTACTCATTCACTGTTATACGCTGCATTGGAGCATAAATATGCTCTTTTTACAATCATTCATGCAATGTTGGCATTGTTAACTGACCAGGATTTATTACCCGTCCCTAGTTGCCCCTTGAGAAGGTGGGGGTGAGCTGCCTTCTTGAATCGCTGTAGTCCATGTGCTGTAGGCAGACCCACAATGCCCTTAGGGAGGAAGTTCCAGGATTCTGACCCAACGACAGTGAAAGACCAGCAATATATCTCCAAGTCAGAATGGTGTGTGATGTGGAAGGGAGTTGTAGATGGTGGTGTTCCCATGACCTGATGTCCTTGTCCTTTTAAATGGATGTGGTCATGGGTTTGAAAGATTCTGTCTAAATATGTTTGGTGAATTTATGCAGTGGATCTTGTAGATAGCACACATTGCTGCTAGTCAGCAGGGAGTGGATGTTTGTGGATGCAGTGCCAATCAAGAGGGCTGCTTTGTCCTGGATGGCGTCAAGCTTCTCAAGTGTTACACAGTCATAGAGATGTACAGCACGGAAACAGACCCTTCGGTCCAACTTCTCCATGCTGACTAGATATCCTATCCTAATCTAGCCCCATTTGCCAGCACTTGGCCCATATCCCTCTTAAACCCTTCCTATTCATAAACCTATCCAGATGCTTTTTAAATGTTGCAATTGTACCAGCCTCCACCACTTCCTCTGGCAGCTCATTCCATACATGCATTACCCTTTGCATAAATAAGTTGCTCCTTAAGTGCCTTTTATATCTTTCCCCTCTCACCCTAAACCTGTGCCCACTAGTTCTAGACTCCCCGACCCCTGGGAAAAAGACTTTGTCTATTTACCCTATCCATGCCCCTCATGATTTTATGAACCTCTATAAGGTCACCCCTAAGCCTCTGACACTCCAGGGAAACAGCCCCAGCCTGTTCAGCCTCTCCCAATAGCTCAAATCCTCCAATCATGGCAACATCCTTGTACATCTTTTCTGAACCCTTTCAAGTTTCACAACATCCTTCCGATAGGAGGGAGACCAGAACTGCACACAATGTTCCAAAAGTGGCCTAATTATTGGAGTTACACCATCCAGGCAACTGGGGAATATTCCACCACACTCCAGGCTTGTGCCTTGTAAATGGTGAACAGGTAGAGAGAGGAGGCTGGTGAAGAAGATATTTGGCACACTTGAATTCATCTGTTTGAGCAGTGGGTACAGGAGTTGGGACATCATGTTACAGACATTGTAACATGTAGAAGACACTGGTAAGGCTACACTTGGAATACAGCATACAATTCTGGACACCCTGCTGTAGGAAGGACGTTGTTAAACTGGAAAGGGTGCAAAAACGGGATTTACAAGGATGTCACCGAGACTGGAGAGTTTGAGCTATTAGGAGAGGTTGGATACACTGCGACTTTTTGTCCCTGGACAGTCGGGGGCTGAAAGGTGACCTGATAGAGGTTTATAAAATCACGAGGGACATGGATTGGGCAAATAGACAAGGTCCTTTCCCCGGGGTGGGAGAATCCAGAACTAGTGGGCATTGGTTTGGGATGAGAGGGGAAAGATATAAAAGGGACCTAAAGGGGATGTTTTCCACACAGAGGGTGATGCATGTATAGAACGAACTGCCAGAGGAAGTGGGAGAAGTGAGTACAATTACAACATTTAGAAGACATTTGGACAGGTACATGAATAGGAAAGGGTTAGAGGGATATGAGCCAAATGCAGGCCTATGAAACTAATTCAGTTCAGGAGACATGGTCAGCATGGACAAGTTGGATCAAAGGGTCTGTTTCCATGCTGTATCGCTGTGTGATGCTCGTACAGGCTTTGGGGAGTCAGGACGTGAGTTACTCACTGCTGTATTCGTAGCCTTTGACCTGCTCGTTTTGCCTTTACATTTATTAGTCCAGTTCAATTTCTGGTCAATGGTTATCCCCAGGATGTTGTTTGCGGGAGATTCAGTGATGGTAACATCATTGAATGTCAAGGGGTGACAGTTAGATTCTGTTTTGTTGGGGATTATCATTGCCTGCCCTTTGTGTGAAGCAAATGTTATTTGCCACTTGTCACCCCAAAACTGAAATATTGCTGCATTTGTTCTTGTTTGATTACTTCTAAATTACCCCTCACTATATGCAGTAGAGGACCTTACAGAGTCCTAGTCCCAATGACCTTTAGAGCACATGAGCTTCGGGAAGTATTTAAAAAACTTCTGACAGACAAGCTCTGTAAATGGAACTGCCCTTTGAAAAGATGGAGAAGCAAGATGAATGCCCACTTGTTACCCCAAAACTGAAACATTGCTGCATTTGTTCTTGTTTGATTACAACAACTGTCTCCCACATGTGGAGGTGGGGTGTTGACTGGGGGAGGGAGGGAGTTGAGTGTATGTGAAGGCAGAGTTAAAAATCAGGTACCTAGCTTTGTCAGCCCACCCGTACTAACTACCTGACAAAGGAACAGCGCTTGGAAAGTTTGTAACTTGCAAATAAACTTGTTGGACTATAAACTGCTGTTGTGTGATTTTTAACTGTTTCCCACAACCACCTGATGAAGGAGGGTGCTCTGAAAGCTAGTGCTTCCAATTAAACCTGTTGAATTGTAACCTGGTGTTTCCCATGTGACAGTGTGCAAATGGCAGAATGATCCAAACATACCAGTCCAGAGATCTCCCCCTTCAGACAGAAGGTGTTTCATGGCCTCAATTCACACAACATTCCGAAGGGGCTTTACAGGGTTGATGGAGAGAGGATCCCTCTCGTGGAGTAATCCAGAACCACAGGGCAGTTTCAGAATAAGGGGCCTCTTATCAAAGACAGATGCAAGGCAATTGCTTCTTTGAGGATTATTCTGAGGTGAGCAGGGGAGGCTGAGTCATTGAATATAATCAGAGCTGAGTTAGATAATTTTGATGAACAAGGGGTTGAGGGCTATAGCGAACAGACAGAGAAGGGGAGTGAAGGCCAAATCAGTCCAGCCCTGATCGTTTCGAATGCCAGGGGAGAAAAAGACCAAATGATCTACTCCTGTTTCTAGCAGATTAGATTAGATTAGATTACCTGGAGTGTAGAAACAGGTAATTTGGCCAAACAAGTCCACTCCAACCCCCCAAAGAGTAACCCACCAGACCCATTTCCTTCTGACTAATACACTAATACTATGGGCAATGTAGTGTGGCCAATCCACCTAACCTGCACATCTTTGGATTGTGGGAGGAAACCGGAGCATCTGGAGGAAATCCACGCAGACACAGGGAGAATGTGCAAACTCCACACAGACAGTGGCCCAAAGCTGGAATCGAACCTGGGTCTCTGGTGCTGTGAGGCAGCAGTGCTAACCACTGAGCCACCATGCTGCCCTATGTTGAGTATGAGTTGAGCTATGTTGTAGTAACGGTACACCTTCCCATGATAGGCTCCCCTAGGTGTGGTGATGAGCTGTCACGCTGACGGCAACCTCAACAACAAGCTGAAGGCCAAAACCAACACAACAACCGCGGCTGGAATTGAACGACACTGTGTCAATGACGCACATGGAGAAAAAATGAAACAGATAGCTGACACATTCAGATTGGTGATGTGAACTCCTTCCTCTACAGCATCCTCCCTCCCTAACAAGATAAAGAGAGGGTGGAGCTCAGGGCCTTCACTCATCACAAAGGTGCAGACACAGTTGGATCAGCAGGAGACAGGCCTGTTCAGAGCATCCAAGAGGGATATCACAGGAAATCTATACATTTAATAATCAGGGAGACTGTTGTGAGGGAGTGAGTTGGAATAAGTATAAAATATCATTTATATAAGTATAAAGTACCATTTATAAAGAAATAGCAGCTAATTGCATTTCAGGAAGGAGCATGAGCAAGAGGGGGTTACAATTTAAATCAAGTCAAAATAAATGTGTAAACTGATGAAAGCTCAAGTCATTGAAAGTGGAAGGGTTAGGCTGCCACTAAGACTTCATCATGTGACCATGCTGCCCCTTTAACAAGGTTAGGTTGTCCTTGGTTTATTTCTAGAGGGGTCATAAAGGCAGAGGTTCTGATATCATCTGAGGAGCAGGAGAATTGACGTTTCGGGCATAAGCCCTGCATCAGGAATCAGCTTATGCTGAAAAGATCGACTCTCCTCCCCCCTCAGGTGTTGCCTGACCGGCTGTGCTTTTCCAGCACCACACTCTTTGTCTCTGATCTCCAGCATCCACAGTCCTCACTTTCACCTAGAGGTTCCAATATGTCTGGAAATGGCTCCCTGAAAACAATGGCAGGGGAATGGTTAATTTTCCCAGTTCAGGTCTTTTTTCTAGTTTGGTTTAGTTCTAACAGGAATTCAAAAAACTGCTGGGGCCTTGGAGAGACAGTGAGAGTGAAAAGAGCCTCCATGCTTCAACAGAGGTCTTGCCTGGACTTTCTCCCCGAAATCTCTCCTGCCTGTAAGAACCTGTGTTTGAATTTACTTTTTGCTGAGGGTGTGTTTATAGGATACTGTGGGGATGGGAACATCTTCGTTAAGTTGTGATATCGTGTTGGTTGGGTTATCAAGTAAGTTAAGTCATTCTAAATTCTGTTTTCTTCTGTTTGCGTTTGTTTAAAGCTGAGTGGTTTGACCAGCTGCATCACTCCTGGAATATCCATTTTACATCTGCCTAAAAAAAAGTAAAAAGTTAGGGTCTGGGTTACCTTCTTAAAACATTTTGAGGGAGTCTGGCCTGATCAATAACAACAGTAATTATTAATTAATTCTAAGGCAAACAAACAGATTTTAGAGTTAAGGTATGGCAGGACAGTGGAACCAAGTGGAGTGTACCTCCTGTGGTATGTGTGAAGTCATGGCCATACCCTGTGTCCCAGACAAACACATCTACAGGAAGTGTCTCCAGATGCACAAGCTTCAGCTCAGGGCTTTCAGACTGTGAGCAGCCGCTGGAGTCAGCGGTGTGCCTCCGCCAGGCAGAGGACCATGTGGAGATCAGAGATAAGGAGGCAGTCACACCGCAGGCTCGATGTGTACACACCTCTGAACACGATGATTCCAGAGTATCTAGAATTCATATCTAATCTTAAAAAAGGTATAGGCAGAGGGGGAGTGGGTGGCTATCAGGCAAATACTGTGACCAGATGTGTAGATGAGGGTAGTGTAGTTAAAGTAGATTACACTGATTACAGCAAAACCTTTAACAAGGTCCCACGTGGGAGACTAAGGGTGATGGTAAAGGGTTGTTTGTGTGTCTGAAGCCCAGTGTCCAGTGATATACCACAGGAATCACTGCTGGGCCCCTTATTGTTTGTGATTTATATAAAACAATATAGAACAAAATGTATGGGGGGAGACGATAAATAAATTTGCAGATGACACAAAGACTGACCAGGTGGCTGAGAATGAGGAAGAAGGTCTTAGGTTACTGGCATAGATTCTAAAAGCAAGGAGATTATGTGGGAGCTGGATAAAATTTTAGTTCGGCCACAACTGAAGTACTGTGTGCAGTTCTGGGCACCTCACTATCAGAAGGATGTGATTATACTGGAGAGGGTTTCACCAAGATGCTGCCTGGGATGGACCATTTCAGCAACGAAGAGAAACTGGATAAGTTTGGGTTGTTTTCTTTAGAGCAGAAAAGGCTAAGGAGGGACTTGATAGAGGTGTATAAGATTATGAGGGGCACGGAGAAGGTGAATAGTAAGCAGCTGTTCCTCTTAGTTAAAGGGTCGACAACAAGAGGGCATAATTTTACGGTGAGAGGCAGGAGGTTTAGTTGGAATTTTAGGAAAAATATTCTCACTCTGAGGGTGGTAGGAATTTGGAATGCATTCCCTGCGAAGGTGGGTGTGGTCTTGTCTACATCGGGGTGACTGAATGTAAACTTTGGAACAGTTCACCAAGCACCTCAGCCAGGCCTGCAGGGGCCGACTGGACCTCCCAGTCAATGTCCATTTTTAATTCCCCTTCCCCAGTCCCTTTCCAATATGACCATCCTCCATTGCCACAATGAACCAAATTGGAGGAACAACAGCTCACTTTCCACATGGCCACCCGACGGCCCAGAGGACTCTGCACTGAGTTCTCCAATTTCAAATAACCTCCCTTCACATCCCCTGAGTCCCTTCACAGCCCCTTCCCCTCCTCTCCACTCCATCCCACTATCAACTGGATTCATTCCTTCCAGTTGACCAAACATGTCGTACCCTCTACTGGTCTCCACCCATCCCCACTACACCACACTGCCCCAACTCTCCCCTTTATCTGCAGCTCCCCCCACCCCCTCCCCCAGTCCAGAAGAAGGGCTACACCCAAAATGTTGACTTCTCTGGTGGTCTGAGGTGTATTTGTTTTAATGCAAGAAGGAGAGTAGGTAAGGCAGATGAACTTAAGGCTTGGATTAGCACCTAGGAACATGATGTTATTGTTATTACTGAGACTTGTTTGAGGGAAAGCCACGATTGGCAACTAAATATCCCAGGATATAGATGCTCCAGGCGGGATAGAGGGTGGAGGAGTTGCATTACTGGTCAGAGAGGATATCACAGCTGTGCTGAAGGAGGGCACTATGGAAGACTCGAGCAGTGAGGCAATACGGGCAGAGCTCAGAAATAAGAAGGCAGTGGTAACAGTGTTAGACTGTACTACAGGCCTCCCAACAGCGAACGTGAGATAGAGGTACAAATATGTAGAGCGTTCATAGAAAGATATAGGAGCAACGGGGTGGTGGTGATAGGAGATTTTTAATTTTCCCAACATTGACTGGGATTCACTTAGTGTTAGAGGATTGGATGGAGCAGAATTCGTAAGGAGCATCCAGGAGGGTTTTCTAGAGCAGTATGTAAATACTTGGGAAGGGGCCATACTGGACCTGGTGTTGGGGAATGAGCCCGGCCAGGTGGTTGAAGTTTCAGTACGGGATTACTTTGGGAATAGTGATCACAATTCCGTAAGTTTTAGAATACTCATGGACAAAGGCGAGAATTGTCCTAAAGAAAGAGTGCTAAATTGGGGGAAGTCCAACCTCTACCAAAATTCAGCAGGAGCTGGGGAATGTAAAATGGGAGCAGTTGTTTGAAGGGAAATCCACATTTGATATGCGGGAGGCTTTTAAATAGAGGTTGATTAGAGTTCAGGAGAGGTATGTTCCTGTGAAAATGAGGGATAGAAATGGCAAGGTTAGGGAACCATGGATGACAGTAAAACTGAGAGACTAGCTAAGAGGAAAAAGGATGAGTACATAAGGTCTAGGTGACTGAAGACAGACAAAGCTTTGGAAGATATGGGGAATCTAGGACCAACCTGAAATGAAGAATTAAGAGGGGTAAAAGGACTCATGAAATATCTTTAGCAAACAGGGTTAAGGAAAATCCCAAAGCCTTTTTTCCATATATATGGAGCAAGAGGGTAACTAGAGAAAGGGTTGGCCCACTCAAGGACAAAGGAGGAAAGTTCTGCGTGGAGTCAGAAAAAAGTGGGTGAGATTTTTATCGACTACTTTGCATCGGTGTTCACCGAGGAGAGGGACATGACGAATGTTCAGCTTGAGGATATATCTTTGATTACTCTCAGTTAAGTCAGCATAAGGAGGGAGGAAGTGTTGGGTATTCTAAAAGGCATTAATATGGACAAGTCCCCAGGTCCGGATGGGAACTACCCCAGGATACTGAGGGAAACGAGAGAGGATATAGCTAGAGCTTTAACAGATATCTTTGCAGCATCCTTGAACATGAGTGTTGTCCCAGAGGACTGGAGAATTGCTAATGTTGCCCCCTTGTTTAAGGAGGGTAGCAGGAATAATCCAGATAATTATAAACCAGTAAGCCTAATGTCTGTGGTAGGGAAGCTGCTGGAGAAGACACTGAGGGATAGGATCTATTCCCGTTTGGAAGAAAATGGGCTTATCAGTAATGGGAAGCATGGTTTTATGCAGGGAAGGTCTTGTTTTACAAACCTAATAGAATTCTTTGAAGAGGTGACAAGGTTGATTGATGGGGGAGGGGCTGTAGATGTCACATACATGGACTTCAGTAAGGCATTTGATAAGGTTCCCCATGCTAGGCTGATGGAGAAGGTGAAGTCGCATGGGGTCCAGGGTGTTCTAGCTGGATGGATAGAGAACTGGCTGGGCAACAGGAGACAGAGTTACGGAAGGGAGTTTCTCAAAATGGAGACCTGTGACTAGTGGTGTTCCACAGGGATCTGTGCTGGGATCACTGTTGTTTGTGGTATACACAAATGATTTGGAGGAAGGTGTCGGTTGTCTCATTAGCAAGTTTACAGATGACACCAAGATTGGTAGAGTAGCAGATAGTGATTGGGACTGTCAGAGAATACAACAGAATATAGATAGATTGGAGAGTTAGCCAGAGAAATGGCAGATGGAGTTCAATCCAGGCAAATGTGAGGCGATGCATTTTGGAAGATCCAATTCCAGAGTGAATTATACAGTAAATGGCAAAGTCCTGGGGAAAATTGATCTGGGTGTTCAGGTCCATTGTTCCCTGAAGGTGGCAACGCAGGTCGATAGAGTGGTCAAGGTGGCACACAGCATGCTTTCCTTCAAATACAGGGTATTGAGCACAAGAGTTGGCAGGTCATGTTACAGTTGTATAGGACTTTGGTTTGGCCACATTTGGATTACCAAAAGGACGTGGATGCCTTGGAGAGGGTGCAGAGGAGGTTTGCCAAGATGTTGTCTGGTATGGAGGGTGCTAGCTATGAAGAGAGATTCAATATATTAGGATTATTTTCTTTAGAGAGATGGAGGTTGAGGAGAGACCTGATTGAGGCCGACAAAATCATGAGAGGTGTAGACAAGGTGGATAGCAAGAAACATTTTCCCAGAGTGGGGGACTCAATTACTAGGGGTCACAAGTTCGAAGTAAGAGGGGAAAGGTTTAGGAGAGATTTACAGTCGGAGAGTCATAGAGATGTACAGCATGGAAACAGACCCTTCAGTCCAACTCATCCATACTGACCAGATATTCCAACCCAATCTAGTCCCACCTGCCAGCACCCGGCCCATATCCCTCCAAACCCTTCCTATTCATATACCCATCCAGATCCTTTTAAATGTTGCAGTTGTACCAGCCTCCACCACATCCTCTGGCAGCTCATTCCATACACGTACCACCCTCTGCATGACAGAGTTGCCCCTTAGGTCCCTTTTAAATCTTTCCCCTTTCACCCTAAACCTATGCACTCTAGTACCCCTGTCCCAGGGAAAATACTTTGTCGATTTATCCTATCCATGCCCCTCATTTTATAAACCGCTATAAGGTCAGCTCTCAGCTTCCGAAGCTTCAGGGAAAACAGCCTATGCATGAAAGTTCATCACGCAGAGGATGCTGGATGTCTGGAATGCGTTGCCAGCAGAGACGGTAGGGGTGGAAACAATAGCATCATTTAAGATGTGTCTAGACAGATACATGAATGAGCAGGGAGCAGAGGGATACAGTTCCTTAGAAAATAGGCAACAGGTTTAGATACAGGATCTGGATCGGTGCAGGCTTGGAGGGCCAAAGGG
Source organism: Chiloscyllium punctatum (assembly GCF_047496795.1). Lineage (NCBI taxonomy): Eukaryota > Metazoa > Chordata > Chondrichthyes > Orectolobiformes > Hemiscylliidae > Chiloscyllium > Chiloscyllium punctatum. The sequence goes on from NC_092747.1 coordinate 3,253,526, forward strand.
CCTGTTCCTGAGCTGTAATTTTCTTTGTTCTTTGTTGTCCACCTCTTGACTTGCTGTGTTCGTCTAGCCTCCTGCCTGTCTAGACCCAGGTAAGGACAGCTTCCCTAAAGGACATTAGTGAACCAGATTTTTTTTCCAAAATTCAACACATGGTCATCATTAGACTCTTAATTGCAGATTATTCCAGAGCAGCACAGTGGCTCAGTAGTTAGCACTGTTGCCTCACAGTGCCAGGGATCCAGGTTCGATTCCACCCTTGAGCGACTGTCTGTATGGTGTTTGCACTTTCTCCCCATGTCTATTTTCTATGTCTGAGTGGGTTTCCTTCTACAGTCCAAAGATGTGCAGGTTGGGGTGAATTGGCCATGGGAAATGCAGGTTAATTGGGACAGGGTGGCACGGGGGTGAGTCCAGGTGGGATGCTCTTCGGGGGGATCAGTGTGGATCCGATGGGCTGAATGGCCTGTTTCCATGCTGGAGGATTCTATGATTTTTATTGAATTCAAATTATACCATCTGCCATGGCTGTGTTTTGACCCTGGCTCCCCAGAACATTACCTAGGTGTTTGGATTAATAGTCTAGTGATAATCCCACTAGGCCATTACCTCCCCAAAGGTCCTTGTCAATCAGTCACTGAAGGATAAAATACAGCTGCAGCAAACTATTCAGAAGGCTAATGGGATTCATCGTAAGAGAATTTGAGCGCAGGAGTAGCAAAGTCTTGCTTAAATTGTTTAAGAAGATGGTTAGGCCACACCTGAAAAATTGCTTGCAGTTTTGGTCTTCTTAACTCAGAAAGGGATCAGTTAGCTCAGTTGGCTAGCAATCCAACAGCAATTTCAATTGCAAGGTCACGATGCAGGTCTCGTCTTCTCAATCTCTCCTCTTTCCTGAGGCATGGTGACTCTCAGGTTAAAGCACCACCAGTTGTCTCTCTCTCTCCCTAATGATAAAGCAGCTATACAGTTCTCTGGGACTACAGTGACTCTACCACCTCAGGGAAGATATTACTGCCAGAAGGGAAAGCAATGAAGGTTCACCAGACTGGTTCCCCAAAAGGCAGGACTGTCCTGGAAAGAGAAATTGGGCAAACTGGGCCAGTATTCTCCAGAGATTTGAAAAGTGAGAGAATTGGTCAAAAGGATAAACAGGGTAGATGTGGGTAACAGGTTCCCCCTAGCTAGTGAGGCCAAACTGGGAGCACGATTTAAAAATAAGGGGAATGACATTTGGAACCAAGACAGGAGAATTATGTTTTTACTCAGGAGGGTTGTGAATCTTTCGAATTCTCTGCTATGGAGGGCTGTGCAAGCTGAACTTTTATGTATACTTAAACTACAGGTTGATAGATTACTGATCTCTAGTGGTTTACAATATTATGGGGATGGGGAGGGTAAAAGGATTAAGTGTTCAATCAGCCATGATCTTATGAGGGGAGAGTGACAGCCCTTGACACCAAGGCTGCATTCAACCGAGTGTGGCATCAAGGAGCCCTGGCAACACTGGAATCAGTGGGTATCAGGGGCAAACTCTCCGCTGGTTAGTCATACCTGACACATTAAGGAGATGGTTGTGGTTGTTGGAGGTCAGTCACCTCAGCTCCAGGACATCTCTGCAGGGGTTCCTCAGGATAGTGTCCTGGGCCCAACCATCTTCAACTGCTTCAATGACCTTCCCTCCATCATAAGGTCAGGAGTGGGGATGGTCCCCGATGATTACACACAATGTTCAGCACCATTCATCACTCCTCATATACTGAAGCAGGTTAATGTTCAAATGCAAAAGGATCTGGACGATATCCAGGCTTGAGCTGACAAGTGGCAAATTACATTCACACCACACAAATGCCAGGAAGTGAACATCAGTAATAACAGACAGTCTAACCCCGACCCCTTCACATTCAATTGTGTTACATCACTGAATCCTGCATTATCAATATCCTGGGGTTTACCATTGACCAAAAACTCAACTGAACTCACCACATAAACACAGTGGCTACAAGATCAGGTCAGAGTCTAGGAACACTGCAGCGAGTAACTCACCTTCTAACTCCCCAAAACCTGTCCCACCATCTACAAGGCACATGGAATACTCCCCACTTGCCTGGACGCAATTCCAATAACAGTCAAGAAGCTTGACACAATTCAAGATAAAGCAGTCCACTTGATCGACACCACATCCACAAACATCCACACCCTCCAGCACCGACGCTCAGTAGCAGCAGTGTATACTATCCACAAGATGCACTGTAGAAATTCACCAAAGATCCTCAGGCAGCGCCTTCCAAATCCACAGCTACTTCCATCCAGAAGGAGACAGGCAGCAGATACATGGGAATACTACCCCCTGCAAGTTCCCCTCCAAGCCAATCTTTATCCTGACTTGGAAATATATCACCATTCCTTCACTGTCACTGGGTCACAATCTTGGAATTCCCTCCCTAAGGGCATTGTGGGTCAACCCACAGCACTTGGACTGCAGCGATTCAAGAAGGCAGCTCACCCCCACCTTCTCAAGGGGCAACTAGGGATGGGCAATAAATACTGGGCCCAGCCAGTGATGCTCTCATCCCATGAATGAATTAAAAAGAAAGGGACCTGCCCTAAACAGAAAAAGGAAATTCACTGGAGGGTGGTGAGCAGGTGGAGCTCACTGCCACATTTAAGAGGAAGCTGGATAAATAAGAGGGAGAAAGGAATAGAAGGATATGTGGAAAGGGTGAAATGAAACATTGGGGATTAGGAGGAGACAGATTGGAGCAGACAGATTGAATAGTCTGTTTCTGTGCTATAATTGATAGTGTAATTCTATGTAATATAAATTTTTCACTCTTTCTCCACTGTAAATGAACACATCAGCTCCAGCCCCAACCTATCGAGCCTCACCCGGCAGTGTGTCGCTGTTGTCTCCTCAAAGTTAAAAACAATCGACCAAACAATGCAGAAAAGGAAGCCAAAGAGCGGGCACATCACGGTGGCAACTGCCAAGACGGTGAACCGGAGACGCAGCAGCACTGGCTCTTTATCCAGGGGCAGGAACGTGGGCAACAACCTAGAAATTCAAACAGAAACAAACATTCCAGAGACCAGTAACCAGCAAGAGAAAATCAGCTCCATTATATACACTGCTGGCAAATAGCACATGGACTCATAAACCAGGAAGACAGGGTCCATGGCGGATCATCTTAAGACTTTCATAAGGGCAACATTTTGATTTTTTTGCCAGTTACCTTTGCTTTCCAGGGGCTCTTTTCAAATTGTCAATAACTCATGGATTATGTAATGCAGTGCTACAGTAACAATACCTTCTGTATGTATTGACATGTTAGGGATTTAGCCTTCCAGAAGCAGAACTGGAATTCCTCGATTTCCTCAATAATTATCAACACTAATTACAATGAAAACCACATCACACAAGGAAAACATTAATTTCTTAGACACTGCAGGATTCAAATTGATGAAACAGACATAAGTTAGCATCAACATTTTTTTTGTTTCAAAAAAAACATGAGATGCAACTCCACATACAAAAAGTGATCCTGTGAAATCCACCTTTCACAGACTGAGGAAGTCACAGCCAACGTACTTCCACAGCATATTCAAAAAGCTGTAATATGTTAATCAGGCAGTTACAATCCAACTGACTGCATCTCAGAACTCAAGCTCAGATTCAAATGTAACCATCAATGGAATGTTCATTACAATAGCATCCAGATTTTACATATGACAGCTTCTGAACATATGCAACTTTGGACTATAGATTTCAAAGAATTTATTATTTCAGTGATTTCATTCGCTCACAGTGAACAAAGTATTCCCTCACACACAGATTTAAAACTTGCTTCTGCCCACACCACCTCCGTCTCTGCCAAACTGCAGCTTCCTTCACTCTCACCTTCGCCATTCTGTTCGAGCCTCCTTTTGCTCCCACCCCAACACTTAGCACTTCATTGCTGCATCCTTGCAGCAGACCGACCAGAGCAAATTGCTGATAGGCTTCCAAGTGCACCTATCAGCAGTAAGCACAGGAGAGGAACAGCTTGTGAGGAACAGTAGCACTTCACCTATACCCTGTTCATTTGATTACATCCTTGAGAAGTCTCTACCCTTGAGATATTAAATAAATACAAAATTATTGTATTGTATTTCAAATCAGGAGGAGACTAAGAAGAAAGACATTCAAAGGGGATACAGTTCTCAAATCATAGGGCTCCAATTAAAAATTAGAAAGTTAGGAGCATGGGAGTGAGAAATTCATAGTATCTTAGAATGGGTGCAACAAGAGGGAGACTATTTGGCCCTAGGTGTCTATGCTAACTCTTTGCAAGAGCAGCACAGCCAATCCCATACCCCTGCTCTTTCCCAATAGCCCTGCACAGTTTTTCTGTTCAGATAATTCTCCAACTCCCTCTTGAAAGCCTCGTTTGAACCTGCCCATTGCAACACTCTCAGGTGGAGTGTCCAGGTGCGAACCATTTCCTCAAGTAAAAGGCTTTCCTACGTTATTGCTCCTTCAACCAATACCTTACAGCAGTGTTCTCCAATACTCAATACTTGCACTAGTTCAAACAATTTCTCCCTGTCCAGACCCCTCATGTTTGGAGCACCTATGTCATAGTTCCTCTCAATTTTCTGTTAAGTACAGATTTTGATTTCTTTCCTTAACTTAAACAGAATTCAAAAATCAGGAAACTGATCTTTTTCTGTAACTTACCCATCAAAGCTCAGCTTCTTGTACTCTAACATCACTTTGATATGAATCCAGTGTAAAGTAACCCCCACAGAGACCGGTATCCCATCACCAAGTCATCCTTTATATACACATGCACAGTTCACGACACTGACCCAGCTAGTTCAGTGCCAGTTTCTAGAGTGCACAGAACCTCTGAATCTCCTATTTGTATCTGTCAGCCAGGGCTCCTTGATTGGGGCAGGTTTACAGCCCCAATCAAGGAACTCAGATTCTATGTGAGTCAAGGCTGTGACCGCCGCTGTGCCCATCTCATCTCAGACGTTTCATTGACACTAGGCAGAGGGGGAGAACCCACAGGTTCTGCAGACTTGTCAGATGCTTGGAGGGGCTGGGGATGTTTCACTCCTGCCCAGTTTGTGAGGTTGCAGCTTTCATGTGGGCCATGAACCACAATTCTGATTTGAATTTTGAACGTCACAGGACCTGACCTTGCTGCAACCATGCCTCCTACCTGTGCAGGGCTGTACCTGTGGTTTCAACACCAAACGTCACCCTCTGAAGTAATCTGCCTCTTTCACTCGGTGTCTCGTTTTGGAGTTCCTGTTGCCATTTCAGTCTGCCCCAAGGTTCAGGAAGATCAGATTTAAACCATTAGCAACTCTGCTGGAATTGCACCTGTAATTGTTTGAGGGGTGTTCCTATAATCAAACAAAAACTAGAACAGTTTGCCATCTAGTGAAGCTGAAGGCTGTTTCCTTAAGCCTACTGTCACAGTTTGGACTGTGCTTTCTGCCGGACCATTGGACGATGGATGGTATGGGGCTATCCTTACATGCTGAACGCCTTTTAGGAAATACTCAATGTCCCTGGTGGTAAACGATGGCCCCTGGTCTGTGGCCAACCTCTCTGGGAATCCATGTATTGCAAAAAGATGCTCATAACTTTTCAATCACCGTCCCTGTGTTTGACGAGTGAACTCTATGCATGTCCAACCACTTTGAGTGAGCATCCACATAGAGCCCGTGAAAGGACTCGTTGACATGTAACTAGGTTCAGAGTTTGCCCAGCCATTGTCATGAATGTGAGGGAGCTACTGACGGTAATTTTAGTTCTTCATGGCACTCTGGGCACTGCTCCGCCAACACGGCAATGTCAGCTTCTAATCCTGGCCACTTGACATAACTTCGAATCAACATCTTCATTTTGAAAAGCCCTGAATGACCCTGCCGCAGTTCAGCCAGTATCTGGTGGTAACCTTTGCTTGGGACAATCGCTTTTGCTCTCCACAATAATATGCCGTCCTCTATGGTGATCTGGTCTTGCCGAGTTCAGAAAGGTTTCAATTCTGGTTGCGAAGGCCCTTTTGTTCCCACATCAACACCAGGTGGGGATCTTTTTGTGTCCAATCTGATCATGTCAGCAGTGACCAGAAAGTCTTAAACCAGATCAAACTCTTCTAGTGGTGGTACCACCAGTGGGGTATCTGACAGTAGGAGATGGCTCAATGCATCTGTGACATCTTGGCTTTGAGACTATTTCCAAGGCTGACTCTTTTTCAATAGGAGATGTAAGGCTGCCAGAGACAAAGGCAGCTCACCCCCACACCCACCCCCAGTCCTGAAGAAGGGTTACGCCTGAAATGTGGACTTCTCCATCTTCTGATGCTGCCTGGCTTGCTGTGTTCTCCCAGCCTCCTGCTTGTCTACCTAGGATGGAGGCCAGGTTACATATGAATTTTCCGTAATAACTCACCAACCCAAGCAAAGACCTAAGCTCCAGTACAGATGTGGGAGCTGGGGCAGCTTTGATCCTTCTCAGTTTATATTCCAAGGGGTGTAACCATGTCTTGTCAACTCTGTAGCCCAAGTAAGTCACTTGGGGTGCATTTAGATCCACCCCCTTTCCTATCACCTTGCATTTCCCGTGGGTATCCCACCTAGCCTGCACACACCAGGAGCAATTTAGCATGGCCAACCCACCTAACCAGCACATCTTTAGGGATGGGAGGGAATTGGAGCACCTGAGGGAAACCCACACAGGCACAGGGATAATGTGCAAACTCCACACAGACAGTCACCCGAACCTGGGTCCCTGGCGCTGTGAGGCAGCAGTGCTAACCACTGAGCCACCATGCCACCTATCCAGATAAATGGCAACCTGGGTTAGACGTTATAAAATGTTCTCCATCGTCCACTGAAAAATGGCACAGGCTGATGATACCCCAAATGGCAGTTTTGTGCATTGTTACAAACCCTGATAGGAATTAATTGTCATGTACGCTGGGGATCCTCATCTAATCACAACTGCAGGTACGCATGTCCAGCTTCATGAAGTTCAGCTCCCCCCACCCTCGCCCCCCACCTCCACCACCCTCCCCTCCCAGCCGCTGCCAGTTTTGCGTACAAGCCCTCTATGTGAGGGATTGGGTATTTATCCAGCTGTGAGAAGCAGTTTACCAATTTTGGCTGAAATCCCCAGAAAGGCAAACCAACCCTCCAGGCTTCACATTCAGTACGACTAGTGCTGCTCATTTCACAAACTGGCCTGGTTTGATCATTCCTTCCCTTCCCAGCCTCCTGATTCCTGCCTCTACCTTTGCCCATAAGGCAAATGGCACTGGGTGGGCCTAGCAGAACCATGGAATTGCTTCCTGATCAACATGCAGGTGGCCTTGGCCCCTTGATAATCCCTAGACCTCCCTGAAAAACTTCCAGGTCTTTAATTAGGACTTCACTCAGGCAGCTGGATTCTAACCAAAACATGTTGAGCCAATCGAGGTGAATCTTTCCCAACCACTTTCACCTCATTGAGCCTGGGCCCAAACCTTTAACTACAACCAGTGGGAACTGAACCAGCTGGTTCTCATAAGAGACCAGACCTGAAATTGTACCCTTAATCTGGAAAGGTTCCCCAGTGTAGGTTCTCAGCCTAGCTGAGGTCTTATGCAAGTTTAATAGTTGGGGCCAGAGTGTATTTATTTAAGACTGGTTCTGCAATCACTGATACAGCCCCACCAGCATTGACCTCCATTAGAACCCGGTCACTATTTAACCAAACGATTGTTTTGATTGGTTTCGATTTGGATGTTGCTAATCAAATTAACTGTTTCAAACCAGCTGGTGGTGCATTTTCCAGGGTGTGCACTCTCTTGGATACTAGCCCTCGAGTTCTCTCCCTCAATTCAGGCATTGTGGGACTCTTTTGCTGTCTTGAGTCCACAAATCAACAGCTAATACAATGGCTGGATGGCACGGATCTGTGAGAAAATGTGACCCATTTGGCTGAGGCTTGGCTTTGTTTTGGGGTTTTTGTGTGGGCTGCCTGAGTGTCCCTCTGTTCAGAAGGACATGGAAGATATAGAATGTGGGGAAATAGATGGTGACATCTAGAAACTATCCATATTACAGAGGAGGAAGTGCTGAACATCTTAAAATACATAAAGGTGGATAAATCCCCAGGATCCGATCAGGTGTTTCCCAGAATTTCATGGGAAGCTAGGGAAGTGATTGCTGGGCCCCTTGCTGTGATATTTTTATCATCAATAGCCACAGGTGAGGTGCCGGAAGACTGGAGGTTCGCTGATGTGGTGACAGTATTTAAGAAAGGTGGTAAGGAAAAGCCTGGGAATTGTTGACCGGTGAGTCTGACATTGGTAGAGGATGAGTTGTTGGGGTGAATCCTGAGGGAAAGGATTTACATGTATTTGAAAAGGAAAGCTCTATTTCAGGATAGTCAACATGGCTTTGTGTGTGGGAAATCGTGTCTCACTAACTTAACTGAGTTTTTGAGGAAGTAACGAAGAAGATCGATGTTGGCAGAATGGTGGACATGGTCTTCAGTATTGGCTCGACGGTAGGAGACAGAGAATCATGGTGGAGGGTTGCTTTTCAGACTGGAGGCCTGTGATCAGCAATGTGCCACAAGGATCAGTGCTGGATCCACTGCTCTTTGTCATTTATATAAATGATTTGCATGTGAACATAGCGGGCGGGTATGATTAGTGAGTTTGCAGATGACACCAAATTTAGTGGTGTAGTGGACAGCATAGATTACTTCAGAGTACAATGGGACCTTGATCAGATGGGCCAATGGGTCGAGGAGTGGCAGACTGAGTTTAATTTAGATAAATGTGAGGTGCTGCATTTTGGAAAGGCAAATCAGGGTAGTACTTATACACTTAATGGTGAGGTCCTGGGGAGTGTTGCTGAACAAAGAGACCTTGGAGTGCAGGTTCATTGCTCTTTGTAAGTAGAGTCGCACATAGATAGGATAGTGAGGAAGGCCTTTACTTATTTGTTAGCACATTTAGGAGTTGGGAGGTCACGTTGCGGCTGTACAAGACATTGGTTAGGCCACTTTTGGAAAACTGGACTCAATTCTGGTCTCCTTGTTATAAGAAGGATGTTGTGAAACTTGAAAGGGTTCAGAAAAGATTTAGAAGGATGTTGTCAGGGTTGGAGGGTTTGAGCTATAGGGAGAGGCTGAATAGGCTGGGGCTGGTTTCCCTGGAGCGTCGGAGGCTGAGGGGTGACCTTATACAGGTTTATAAAATCATGAGGGGTATGGGTAGGGTGAATAGTCAAGGTCTTTTCTCCAGGATAGGGGAGTCCAAAACTGGAGGGTTTAAGGTGAGAGGGGAAAGATTTAAAAGGGGCCTAAGGGACAACTTTTCCATGCAAAGGTTGGTGCGTGTATGGAATGAGCTGCCAGAGGAAGTGGTAGTGGCTGGTACAATTACAACATTTAAAAGTCATCTACTTGGGTACATGAATAGGAAGGGTTTGGAGGATTGGGCCAAATACTGGCAAATGGGACTAGATTAATTTAGGACATCTGATTGGCATGGATAGGTTGGATCGAAGGGTCTGTTTCCAAACTGTACAGCTTTATGTCTCTAAGCTCAGTCGGCTTGGTGAGGGTATCCACTTCTGTCTGAACACCCTTAATTCATAAGCTGCACTTGCCACATTTTCTAATGACAAAGCCATTGTAGTGCCTGTTTGAACTCTAATTGAACTTCAGCTATTGGGGGTTTTGCATGGTCACATCATTAATCCCACATACCAAACTGTCTCTCAGCATCTCACCGAGGATTAAATCAAAATCACATCCCAACCTGGTCGTCACTGAAATAACTCCACAAAGGCAGATATCCTGTCACCAAGTTACACATGCCTAGTACCTGACACTGACCCAGCTTCGTCAGAGCCTGCTCCAAGAGTGACCAGAACCTCGGACATTCCTTTTATATCTGTCAGCCTGGACTCCCTTACTGGACTAGATTAACAGCCCAATCAGGGAATTCATATTCAATGAGATCCATTTGGCTGACCTCATTCCAATTGAGAGATAGTGAGGACTGCAGATGTTGGAGATCAGAGTCGAGAATGTTGTGCTGAAAAAGCATGTCAGGGAGCGTCTGAGGAGCAGGAGAATCAACATTACAGGCAAGAGTCCTTCATCAGAAATGAGGCCTATCATCATTCTAATCACAACTACATTGCCATTGACCAGAGACTGAGCTAGACCAGCCATATAAACACAGAGGGTAGGAATGTTATAGCAAGTAACTCCTGACTCTCTTAAAGCCAATCCACCATCTACAAGGCACAAGTCAAGAGTGTGATGAAATACTCCCCTCATGCCTGGAAGAGTGCAGCTCCAACAATACTCAAGACGCTAGACACCATCCAGGTCAAACCAGCCATTTGACTGACCCCTATTCAAAAACATCCACACACTCTTCCACCGATGCTCAGTAGATGCAGAGAGTACCATCTACAAAATGCCCTGCAGAAATTCACCAAAGCTGCTTTACTCAAGTCCAATACTTGTCCATCCCTAGTTGCCCCTTGACAAGGTGGTGGTGAGCTGCCTTCTTGAACCACTGCACTCCATGCTGTTGGGGGGGGGGGAGTATCAGGATTTTGACCCAGTGATGCTGAAGGAATGGTGACATATTTCCAAGTCAGGATAGGGAGTGGCTTGGAGGGGAACGTGCATGAGTGGTGTTCCCATGTATCTACTGCTGTTGTCCTTCTAGATGTAAGAGGTCATGGGTTTAGAAGGTGCTGAGTCTCAGTCACTGGAGCCTAGTCAGTTGGTCGCTTGATCCTGATCAGTGGGTTACTGATTACCAGTCAATGGATCATGGTTAATGGTCACTGCTTCCAAGCCAGTGGGTCACTGGGTCAAAACCACTTGATCCTAGCCAGTAGATTGTGATCACTGGAACTCAGTCACTGCATCTGTCAATGGGCCCCAGTCAGTGGATCTTGTCAGTGGATTACGATCACTGGATCCTGTTCAGTAGATTGTGATAATGCGATTTTGGTCACAGAGTCCTGCCTTGGTGGATCCTGGTCAGTGGATCACAGTCCATGGTCCCATCAATGTTACCAGGACTTGGCCAGTGGATCCCAGTTGGTGGGTCACTGGTTCGCAGCCACTGGGTCTTGGTGTATGGATCCCAGTGAGTTGATCTGGGACACTAGATCCTGGTGAGTGGGTCAGTCGATCTCAGTCAGTGAGTCCATGAATCTCGGTCACTGGGTCATGGTCAGTGGACCCCAGTGAGTGGATCCAGGACAATATATGTGAGTGAGTGGGTCAGTGGGTTACTGGTTGGGGGGTGGGGGGAGGGGGGTGATCCCGGTTGGGGGGTGGGGGGAGGGGGAGGGGGGTGATCCCGGTCGGAGGGTGGGGGGAGGGGAGTGATCCCGGTCGGGGGGGGGGGGGGGAGGGGGGAGGGGAGTGATCCGGTCGGGGGGGGGGGGGGGGGAGGGGAGGGGGGGTGATCCCGGTTGGGGGGTGGGGGGGGAGGGGGAGGGGGTGATCCCGGTCGGAGGGTGGGGGGGAGGGGGGTGATCTGGTTGTGGGGGTGGGGGGAGGGGGAGGGGGGTGATCCCGGTCGGAGGGTGGGGGGAGGGGGGTGATCCCGGTTGGGGGGTGGGGGAGGGGGAGGGGGGTGATCCCGGTTGGGGGGTGGGGGAGGGGGGTGATCCGGTTGGGGGGTGGGGGGAGGGGGAGGGGTGATCCGGTTGGGGGGTGGGGGGGAGGGGGAGGGGGGTGATCCCGGTCGGAGGGTGGGGGAGGGGGGTGATCCGGTTGGGGGGTGGGGGAGGGGGGTGATCCCGGTCGGAGGGTGGGGGGAGGGGGGTGATCCCGGTGGGGGGTGGGGGGAGGGGGGTGATCCCGGTCGGAGGGGAGGGAGGGGGAGGGGGAGGGGGAGGGGGGTGATCCCCCTCAGGCCGCGCTCCGGAGCACGGGCCTCTCTCACTCGGACAAGCGGACAGTGACCAACACTCCCGCTCCTTACCTTTCCCCCATCGCGGGCCTCCCGCCGCCTCGACTCACCGAACACACCGCTCACCGTCCCCGGGAAATCCGGGCCTAACCGCCCTCTAAAGCCCGGGCCTCGAGTTACCTCAACAACAGCGGACACCTGCGAGAGGCCCCCAGCGCCGGCGCCAGGAGGGGGCGGGGGGTCTGCAGTGGGCGGGGCCTTCGGGGGCGGGGGGCTGATGTGGGCGGGGCCTTCGGGGGGCTGCTGTGGGCGGTGGGGCCTGTGGGGGGGCGGAGTCTGCTGTGGGCGGGGCCTTGGGGGTGGCGGGGGGCTGATGTGGGCGTGGCGCGTGTGGGCGGTGCCCGGGGTGGGCGGGCCAAGGGTGGTGCAGGGTCTGGAGTGGGTTGCTTTGGGGGTGAAGACTGGGGGGTGGAGGTATGACTGGGAGTGAGGGTGGTTCCAGAGTGTGGCGCTGGAAAAGCACAGCGGGTCAGGCAGCACCTGAGGAGCAGGAGTGTCAATGTTCCAGGCTTAGGCTCTTGGTCAGAAATGAGGCTGGGAGCCTTGGAGGTGGAGAGAGAAATGGGGGGGGGGGGGTAAGGTAGCTCAGAGTGCAATAGGTGGATGGTGGGGAGGGTAAAGGTGATAGATAGGAGGGGAGGGTGGAGCAGATAGGTGGGAAGGCGATGGACAGGTGGGACAGGTCATGATGGAGGTGCTGAGCTGGAAGGTTGGATCGGGGGTGAGGTGGGGGAAGGGGAAATGAGGAAACTGGTGAGGTCCACATTGATTCCCTGGGGTTGAAGGGTCGAGGTGGAAGATGAGGCGTTCTTCCTCCAGGTGTCGGGTGTTGAGGTGGAGGAGGCCCAGGACCCTGCATGGCCTTGGCGGAGTGGAGGGGGAGTTGAAATGTTCAGCCACAGGGCAGTGGTGTTGATTGGTGTGGGTGTCCAGAGATTTCTCTGAGGCGCTCTGCGAGAAGGCGTCCAGTCTCCCCAATGTAGAGGAGACCACATCGGGAGCAATGGATACAATAAATGACGTGTGGAAATGCAGGTGAAATTTTGATGGATGTAGAAGGCTCATTTAGGTTTTGCAATTCCTGTGGTGGCAGGGGGAAGGTGCCAGGAGGAGAGGGTGGTTTGGGAGGGGTGGGTGTGCGTGGACCTGATGAGGTACTCACAGAGTGCTTCAGAGAAAATTTCTGAGACATCTGCACCACCAACCCCATCACCCCATCAGCAAAACTTCAACTCCCCCTCCCACTCCACTGAGGACAATGCAGGTCCTGGGCCACCTCCATCGCCACTCCTTACCACCCGACACTGGAGGAAGAATGCCTCATCTTCCATCTTGGGACACTACAACTCCACGGCATCAATATGAACTTCATCAGTTTTCTCATTTCCCCTTCCCCTTCCAGCTCAGCACCTCCCTCATGACCTGTCCTATCTGTCCATCGTCCTTCCCACCTATCTGCTCCACCCTCCCCTCCCATTTAACTCTCCACCCACGAAGCTCCCAGCCTCACTCCTGATGAAGGGCTTTTGTCCAAAATGTTGATTTTCCTACTCCTCGGATGCTGCCTGACCTGCTGTGTTTTTCCAGCACCACACTAATCTTGACTTTATTCACACCGTCTAACACTCTTGGTCACCTGCAGAGATTTATTTTTCGACATTCCACTCACACCATTTGAATGATCCTTTGATCTGTCTGCCCATAAATTCTGTGTTCTGTTTGCTTCCCTCTCACCTGACAAAGGGGCTAGGCTCTGAAAGCTTGTGATTTCAAATAAATCTGTGGAATACAAGTTGGTGTCGTGTAATTTCTAACTTTGTCCACCCCAGTCCAACACTGGCACCCCCATATCAGGAAGTGGAGACTGAACAAAAGGGTAGGGCGTGGGAAGATGTGACACTTGAGGAAGGATGTGATTGCAATGGAGGGGGGCAAAGGGGATACACCAGGATGATCCCTGAGATGGAGCGTTCATTTCATTTGGAGGTCAAAGGTGGACCATATCCACAGGGATTCCTTGCACAAGCGATGGAGGGGGAGGGGGGGAGGACGTACTAAATGAGCTGGTAGTGCAGATTGAAATTGGCGAGTACGATGTGGGTCTCAGAGATGTGGCTGCAAGGGGATCAAGGCTGGGAACTAAATACCCATACTCTCAAAAGGACAGGCAGATGGGCAGAGGAGGCAGGGTTGCCTTGTTAGTAAGAAGTGAAATTAATCCAATAACAAGGAGTGATATAGAGTCGCAAGGTGTAAAATCTGTGTGGGTAGAGTTGAGGACCTGCAAAGGAACAAAGATCCTGATTAGAGTTGTTATAGCCTCCTCAAGGGAGTCATGATATAGGGAAGAAAATAAATCAGGAGATAGAAAGGCCATGTTATGATAATCATGGGCATTTCAATGTGCAGGTGGACTGGGGAAATCAGACGGTAACACATCTCAAGCAAAGGAATTTGTGGAATGTCTAGGATGTGGTTTTTTTGGAGCAGGTTGAGATCACAGTGCACTACGGAACAGGCAGTTCTGTATTTGGTGATGTATAATGAGACTTGATTCAGGAGTTCAAGGTGAAGGAACCCCCAGGGGAGCAGTGACCATAATATGATAAATTCACTCTGCAGTTTGAGAGGGAGGAGCTGGAATCAGATGTAATGGTATGACAATTGAGTAAGGGTAACGACAAAGACATGAGGGATGAGCTGGCCAGAGTTGATTGGAAGAGTAGCAATGGCGGGCGTTTTTGGGGGTAATTTGGGAGGCACGGCAGAAACTCATCCCAAAGAGGAAGGATACGAAGGAATGAAACAACCATGGCTGACAAGGGAAGTCAGGGACTGTAACTAGGGATGGGCAATAAACGCCCATTTACTATGAACAAATAAACAAAAAAGTTGGATCTACAACTTTCCGTTTTAAAGTTATGTATTTATCCCTGTTTCTTTGTGTGATGTTTAAATTCTCATGCCAGTGCTTACTGTCTCTCCATGCCAACTTGACTCAATGGCTACATGGCTGCAGTGCCCCTGGTGCAGGGAGTGTATGATTGCACTGCGATGGTTTATACACACTTCTGTGTGAGCTGAAAGGGAGGTCACATATTGAAGATGGGTTGCTTAAAATAGAATAAAACTTCAGAATGGTTCCAGGTCATAATGTGACCATTCTGCCCATCGAGCCCATGTAGTCTGTCTGTGAGAACAATTTAGCTTGATCCACACTCCAGCCCTTTATCTGTAAGTCTGAGGATATTTTCTCTTTAACGCTTAGACAATTCCCTTTTAAAAGCCATGTGTTTGAAGGTATGGGAATGGGCCCACAGTAATTACACATCTGACAGTGTTGTCCTAACACCTCATGGTGTGTGTGAATTAGATATTATCAGAAGCACAGTTTGGATAAATGATACCCCAAATGCCTGATGAATCTGTTCTGGAGCTTTCAAAGGAGATGAACATGCTATAAACAAACCATCTTTATGACATTATCCAATAGATACCTGTGATGTCACCTTCTGAGCTGTAATCAAAATTCTAGCATGTAACAAGTCAGGTATTGTGACATTTCCCTGACCAACTGAATATCAAATCAAGCCTCCGTCCCAAAGGGAACACGAGAACTGGAAGAGCACTGCCTTGACTTTGAGCACTGGTAAGTTCAACCAGCTAAATGTATCGCATCCAAAGTTCTGAAGTGAGGGTCACTGGCCCCAAAATGTCAACTCTGATTTCTCCCCGCAGAAGCTGCAAGACCTGCTGAGCTTATCCAGCAATTTCTGATTTTTGTTGCATAACCTCTCATTCTTTCACCTTGTTAAAATAGTGGCCTTTGAACAAGAAGTTTTGTTTCTTATTTGTTCATGGGATATGGCTGGGCTAACATTTTTTGCTCATCGTTAATTGCCCAGAGGACAGTTAAGAGTCAACCACATTGCTGTGGGTCTGGATAGCAAGGTAAGGATGGCAGATTTCGTTGCCTAGAGTAAACCTAATGGGGTTTTTTTGCCAACCAGCAGTGGTTACATGGTCACCATGAGAATAGCTCTCCACTCTAGATTTTTATTGAATTCATATTTCACAACGTGCTCTGGAATTCTGTCCCCAGAACATCAGCATGGGGTTCTGGCTTACTGACATTACCAAGAATCACAGGGAATGGTTTCTGTTTCTGTCTCAGGTATGTGGGTTAACTTTATATCGATTCAGCATCTCAGAGAGTCTCTTTCAAACAGAAATCAGTTTAGCCGGTCTCATACTCAGCCAGAGGTGCCCATCAGAACTCTGTACACACCTTAATCAGATCCCTCCTCAACCTTTTCTGCTCTAAGGTACTATAAACACTCCCAGTCTCCTCATCTCTCTTCTGAGAGTTGTCCAGCCCAAACAACATTATGGTGAATCTCTTCTGAACCCTCTCTTGTGCAACTATATCCTTCCTATAGTGTGGTGACCAGACTACAGGAATCTGTTTTTGAACTCTCCAGTCTGCTCCCAAGGCAGCTTTAGGTCTTAGAGTGTCCAAGATTCACAAGTACTAAAATGTGGCTTACAGCACTAGCTTGAAAGGTGCTGTCTTTCTATTCCCATACATTTTCCTCTGGCGTCCCCAGAAGCCCATAAGATATAGAAGCAGAATTAGGTCATCAGGTCTGCTCCATTATTTGACCATGGCTGATATGTTTCTCAACCCCATTTTCCTGCCTTCTCCCTGTAACATTTGATCCCCTTTCTAATCAGGAACCTGTCTATCTCTGTCTTAAATACACTGAATAACTTGGCCTCCACAGCCCTCTGTGGCAATGAGTTCCACAGAGTCACCACCCTCTGACTGAAGAAATTCCTCATCTCAGTTCACTCTGAAGCTGTGCCCTCAGATCCTAGTCTCTCCAACTGGTGGAAACATCTTCGCCACGTTCACTCAATCCAGCCCACTCAGTATTCTGTAAGTTTTAATCAGATCCCCCACCCATGTCCTCAGTACGGACCCAGAGACCTTAACTGCTCTTCATACAACAAGCCCTTCATCCTTGGGATCATCTTTGCAAATCTTCTCTGGACTCTCAGGCTGGTACAGTGGACCAACTGTTCAGTGCTAGCACTGTTGCTTCACAGTGTCAGGGACCTGGGTCCAATTCCAGCCTCGGGTGACTGTCTGTGTGGAGTTTGCACATTCTCCCCGTGTCTGCATGGGTTTCTGCCAAGTGCTCTAATTTTCTCCCACAGTCGAGGGACATGTAGGCTAGGTGGATTAGCCTTGATAATGGCCAGGGGTTATAGGGATAGGGTGGGGGAGCTGGGTCTAGATGGGATACTCTTCAGAGGATCAGTGTGGACTCAATGAGCTGAATGGCCTCTTTGCCCCAATACTGTGGGGTCTTAGCTGGCTTAGCAGCCTTCATGTGGCATCTTCTCAAAGGCTTCCTGAAGATTTATCCATGATCCCCTCCTAATTCTCATCTACAAGCTGTCCCTTAGCAAAAACTTCATTTCCCAAACATACACAGATAACACCCAGCCCAACCTCACCATCACCTCTCTCCACCCTTGCATTACCTTCAGTTTTCACACAGTTTGTCTGACATTCAGTGTTGTATGATAGAGGTTCTCCAACTGAACAACGTGAAAACATTGGTTTTGCTCCCTGTCACAAACTCTGCTTCCTGGCTCCCAAATCCATTCCCTGCCCTGATACCAGACTGAGACCAAAACAGGACAAAGTGAAGGCTGCAGATGCTGGAGGTCAGAGTTGAGAGTGCGGTGCTGGAAAAGCACAGCTGGCCATCCGAGGAGCAGAAGAATCTACGTTTTGGACATAAGCCCTTCATCAGGAATTAGACTTGTCCCTGAACCCACAAGCCTCAATCCCAATGAAGGGCTTATGCCCGAAACATCGATTCTCCTGCTCCTCGGATGCTGCCTGACCTGCTGAGACTAAAACAGTCCAGTCTAAACCTTAGTGTCACATTCAAGTCCATGATGACTTTTCAACATTATGTCACTCAGATCCATAGCATCACCTGAGTTCACCTTTATCTCCATAGAATTGCTGCTGGAACCTCCAGCTCTGACTGCTCCAACGCTCTCCTTGCAGGATTCCTCAGTAATTTTACATATTAAAAAAGAACAAGTATGTATCGAGCCCTATTCTCCCACTGCTCCTGTGTTCCCCGACCACATTAGTTGCTTCGATTACAGGATTCCTTTACTGGTGTTTAACTTGCTCTGTGGTTTTGCCTCCTCCCTATCTCTGTTACCTCCTTTAATCCCACAACAGTCCAAAATCTGATTGTTTCATTCTGGCTTCTTGAACGTCCCTGATTTTAAGCGGTCCACCACTGGCACTGGCAATCATGCCATCATCCGCTTGGACCTTCTGCATCACTTTCCCTGATGTTTCCGTGTGTCCTTCTGTACCTTCGCATCAAATCTCATTTAACAAACCCCAATGAAGATTGTTGGCACATTCTCCAAAGCCTAAATAGGTACAAACTGATTCACAAATATTTACTGGAGGATCGAGAGAGGGCGGGATGGAGAAAACCCGGGAGTGAATTCCAGAGTGTGGGGTCCACATAACTGAAGGCACAGCCAGCAATGGAGGATTGATTAAAATTGGGGATATCACAAGAGGCCAGAATTTGCACGGCATGATTGTGGGCCAACAGGAGACTACAGACACGGGGAGCTATGAATCCGTGGAGCTATTTGAAAACATAATCTTGAGAAAATCAAGATGTTGTAGCATACAAAATCTAATCTGCTCAGTAGCCTACTTCTGCTTCTATGTGTTATTCTTTTATCTGCTTTGCTGACAGTGAGCAAGGGAAACAGAACATTTACAGCATAGAATGAGGCCATTCAACATTTATGATATGATATCACATTTTTTTTCTTGATTCTTTTGTGGGATGAGGATGTCATAGACCCGGGTTCAATTCCCGCCTCAGGCGACTCTCTGTGTGGAGTTTGCACGTTCTCCCCGTGTCTGTGTGGGTTTCCTCCGGGTGCTCCAGTTTCCTCCCACAATCCAAAAATGTGCGGGTTAGGTGAATTGCCCGTAGTGTTAGGTGAAGAGGTAAATGTAGGGGAATGGGTCTGGGTGGGTACGCTTCGGCGGGTCGGTGTGGACTTGTTGGGCCGAAGGGCCTGTTTCCACACTGTAAGTAATCTAATCCTTAAACTACCCTTTGAACTGAGTGGCTCGCTCAGCCATTTCACAGGATAGTTAACAGTCAATCACTTGCTGTGGGTTTGGAGTCACATAAAGACCAAACCAGGTAAGGATGGCAGTCCCTTTCCCTAAAGGACATTCATGAACCAGATAGATTTTCCCAACAATCCACAATGGTTTCATCCCAAATCTTTTATTGAATTTAAGTCCCACCATCAGCCGTGCGCATTCCATTCAAATCTGGATCCTGAAATCGTTACTGAGATCTGTGGCTTACAAGGCAATTGCCTCCTCCTTTGGTAATAGAATGAATATTTCAAATCCAAAATCTCTTTTCAATTCGATGAGTATTATACTCTCTACAAAGGCTGCCAGGCCTGTTTCTCTCATGTTTCCACGTGGGGTATGGGGGCCGACAACAACCAATTATCAAGGAGACTTGTTTTAAATTCCTACATTTTATTATTCAAATTTAAATGCCGCCAGCCACCATGGTACGATTTTGACCCACGTCTCCAGAAACAGTTGCCTTGTTCTCTGGGTGACCAGTCTGGTTGAATGACTTGAGATAAAACTTCCTCCAAGTAAAACGTGGAAAAAGGTGGGTCACTCCAGGAGGGAAATGGACTTTGGAACCGTGATGGTACACTTTATAAATCAATTGTGGGACATGGGTATCACCCATTTCTTGTCCATTTCCTAGTTTCCATTGACAAGGTGGGATTGAGCTGCCTTCTGGAACGGCTGCAGTCCATGTCCTGTGGATTGACTCACAATGCCCTTAAGGAAGGAATCCCAGGATTTTGACCCAGTGGCAGTGAAAAAACAGACATATATTTCCAAGTCAGGCGCAAAAGAAACTTGTGGGGCTGAATAGCCTCCTCTCCTCAGTGTAGACCTCCTTTAGACCACTTGTGGGAATTGCCCTTTTAAGGGGCGTGGTCACGACTGGCGGGACAAACTCATCAACACCATCATAGGCCGGATTGTTTGACATGCGTCATCATAAGGGCGGGCCCAAGTCCCAAAGCCAATCAGAATGGCAGGCAACGGCTGATTGACGTGAGGGACCCGGTGAGGGGGGGCAACATTGACCGGGATATGAGCAGGTGGGGACCGACGCTGCGATGTTTCATTACTGACCCCCGCCTAGAATGACAGTTGATCACAGATTATGTGCGCATGGGGATCAGGCTGAATCGAGATGATAACCGGTCGCTTGAAATTGTTGTCGGCGCGAGAAGCAAGAAAGGGCTCGTTCCGGACAATTCGCCCTCATTGACCTGCGGACGGCGCCTGCGCTCTGCACCTAACCTGGCGTTCAGCGCCTGGGCCTGACTGACATGTAAGATGACCAATGGGATTGTGGATATTACGGGAGGGCGTGGCTTCCGTTCGGGAAATAGCCAATGGAACGTGAGGACACTGTCCATTTCCGGCATATCCGGGGCCTCAGCCAATGCTTCCAGGGAACCCGTCTGACTGACAGCTGAGTTGCCCAATCGACAAGCACCGCCCCTGATTGATGTGCCGGCGGCCAATCAGTGTGCATAGTGGGCGCGTGTCGTGTTGCAGTTACGTGGGCGGGGCCTGGCCTAGTCGTACGGTCGAAGCTCTGGCATCCAGGGGGCTGCTTGAAGTGCGTATCCAGGACGGAGCGGGCTGGCTGACTGACTGAGCAGGGGGAAGGATTATCAGAGTTGGCGGCGGGCGGTGAGTGAGGCCTGAGCAGGTAGGCCTGAAGGCCGCTGTCCCCGGGGCGGGGTGAGGACGGGGAGGGGGAACGGCCCAGCCTGGGCCTTGGCGGGTTTCAGGGGAATGGGCAGCCGGGGGGTTGGTTGTAGTTACCGGGGGTCCGGGGGGCGGTGTGGGGTGTAGGGTGTAGGCCTCCCGGGGGGGTCTCACGCACATGTGCGTGTCTGGGTGGACGGTATCCTCCCTGGTATCTGGGTCATCCATGAAGGGGATGGGCCGAGTGTCCTCCTGGTACCGCGGTAATGGTGTTTATTTGTATGTTGGTGTGTGTTGACTGTCAGGGACAGTGAGCCAGGCTGGCCTCCTTTTACACAGCTAACGGCAAGCTGGTTGGGATGGACCTAGAGAGAGACCAACCCATGGTTTGGAGATGCTGGTGTCAGCCACAATCACCTGATGAAGGGGCAGCGCTCCGAAAGCTAGCGCTTCCAATTAAACCTGTTGGACTATAACCTGGTGCTGTGTGATTTTTAACCAAACAAACTCAGCAGCTTTGACTGTTTCTCTCTCCACAGAAATTGAGCTAACATTTCAATCTTGGGATTGCAACAGCGTTGGGAGTCTTGGATATCGAGTGTTTAGAAATGCTGCTATGATCATGATTTGGAGATGCCGGTGTTGGACCGGAGTGTGCAAAGTTAAAAATCACACAACACCAGGTTATAGATAACCCGAGAATGTAACTTTTTTAAAAACACTAATGTGATCAGGCAGTCATGAACGAGAAATCATGCGAAACAGACTTACTTCAGTTTTTTGATATGGTAATCAATAATGGACATAATATTTGTACTTCCAAAAGGCACTCCATATAAAATCAGACTTTAGACTACTTAATAAGGTGAGAACCCATGGTATTGGCATGGATAGAGGATTGAGGTAAAAACAATGACTGCAGATGCTGGAAACCAGATTCTGGATTAGTGGTGCTGGAAGAGCACAGCAGTTCAGGCAGCATCCAAATAGCTTCGAAATCGACGTTGGAGGATTGTCTTGTGAGTGACCAGAGTTTGAGTACCGGGTGTGTTTTCAGCAGGACTGTCTGTAACTGGTGGAGTGTAAAGGGAGCCACAGTGAGTTATATTAACGAGGATGCTGAATGCACTTTAGCCAACTTTGTGATGGCACAAAAATAAGTGGAATAGCAAGGATGAGAGAGTTTGCAGGGGGATGTATGCAGAAAAACTCAATGGTTATAATGTAGGAACATTTGAGGTTCTGTGCTTTGGCAGGAAGAACAAAAGAGATGAATATTATTTAAATAGAGGAAGACTGTACAAACTGCAGCACCAAGGGATGGGCTGGGGGTGGGGTTCTTGTACATGATTCACATGAAGTTGAATCCCATTGAAGTTCAGTGGGTAGTAGGGAAGGCAAATGGAACGTTGTCTTTATTTCAAACAGAATAGCATATAAACTTAGACTTTGCTGAAACTGGCCAGGGTGCTAGTCAGACCCCCAAAGCTGAATACTCTGAACAGATTTGGTCCCCTTATCTAGAGAAAGATATACTGACATTGGAGGCGGTCCAGAGAAAGTGCCTCAGTGGTTAATGGAATTTGGAGCAAAGTTTTTTTTTAATATAATCTGTTTTTCTAATCAACCTTATACAGAGATGTTATTACCACTGAAACAGGTGAGACTTGAACAGGCCTCTTGGCCCAGGATTAGGGACACTTCCACTCTGCTCCAAAAGGGGCTCTTGTAGCAGAGCAGAATTCTCTGATATATACAGAACACTTGTTTACACACAATGCCAACTTGAAGGACTGAATGGCCCCACAGTATCCCTCCTTGAGTAGGGGCAGTTATGTTCACCTGAAGTATTTGTCCTGTGTAAAAAATATTCCTCAGTTAAGGTGAGATTACCAGGTAACTTGTACCTGACTGCCTCACTTCTGAAATGAGTTAAGGGGAGATGTGCACGTTTGAATTGTACTGCCCATGACCGTTTGTAAATATGCCCTTGCCATTTGATTTTTTGAGCTGTTGGCTGTGATCTTTCTGTCCTCTAAAGTTTTATGATGAGTACCTCCAGTTAACCAACATTAAGATTGAAGTGATTGCCTTCAGTCCCTGCTACAAATTCCATTTACATGTTGTGACTGTGTTTCACTCCTGGTCTCTGTTGATGCTGAAACAGTCTGTTCACAGCTCTGATGTCGGGTTTGCCTCAAAGCCCCATTCGGGAGAAAGTGAGCACTGCAGATGCTGGAGATCAGAGTTGAAGAGTGTGGTGCTGGAAAAGCACAGTCAGTCAGGCAGCATCTGGTCTGGTTTATAAAATCATGAGGGGCATGGATAGGGTAAATAGGCAAAGTCTTTTCCCTAGTCTGGGGGAGTCCGGAATTCGAGGGTACAGGTTTCGGGTGAGAGGGGAAAGATTATAAAAGAGACCTAAAGGGCAACGTTTTCATTGCAGAGGGTGGTACGTGTATGGAATGAGCTGCCAGAGGAAGTGGTGGAGGCTGGTACAATTGCAACATTTAAGAGGCATTTGGATGTGTATATGAATAGGAAGGGTTTGGAGGGATATGGGCCGGTTGCTGGCAGGTGGGACTAGATTGGGTTGGGATATCTGGTCGGCATGGACAGGTTGGACCGCAGGGTCTGTTTCCACGCTGTACATCTCTATGACTCTAAATCTCTCTGAACATGAAGTTTACAATTTTCATGCCTTTATTTAAAAAAATCTGTTTTGTATTCTTGCAACCAATGTGAGTAATATGTGTTATCTCGCAATATGCCACTTGGTTGCCTACTCGTTTAACTGTCTATATTTCTTTGCGGCCTCTATCCCCTTCCTGCCTACATTTCCATCTAGCTTCATATTGTTTACTAACTTGGGTGTGTTATTTTCTGTCGTAAGTCATTTGTACGGTGTAAAGGTTTGTAATATGTTTTTATTTTGGAGCTTAGATTCTCCAGGGGAGGTTAAATGTATTTGTTTTCAGTTCTACGTAGGTGCCTCTTATTCGTTTTTGCAGCATTTGGTCAAAACAGCCCTCCCAAGAAATCATACAACTAAAGTTGTGCCCTAGCAAACTTCCTGGTGAGATAATTATTGAAATCTTTACTGACTTAAGGTTTGCATCCCAGAGACAGACAGGTGGAAAGGAGCCAGAAGCAGATCCCATTCAGAGAGTAAATATTTTTACCAGCAGGAGGGCAGCTTAGTTTGCCAAGACGACCAAACCGTCTGGGTAGACAGGTTGGGAAAAGCCCCAACTCGGTGAGTTAGTGTGTGTGTGTGTGGTCTCAGGGAGAGACTGAGAGATGTGCAGATACCTTCTGGTGAAGTGAGAAGTGATCGTTCACCTGGGTCGGGTTTATGGAAAGGATGTAATTGCACGTGGGGTTAAAATGTTCTTTTGTGTTTTGCTGTTTATGGTCACCTCTTCCCAAATTGTTTCTCAAGCATTGGTTTTCTTTACATGTTCTTTTGTTAAAACTACATTGGCAGTTTTTTGTGTGTTTGTTCAGTAACTCATCACTCAGGCAAAAAGACCCCACTGGTCCACCAACTAAGTCTATCCAGTATTGCCAACAACTGATCGCGTTGATTGTAAATAACTGTGACAACAGCATTGATCTTTACAGCATCCCACTGGTCACAGCCTGCCAACCTGAACATACTCACTTATGCTGCCTGACCATTAACCAATCCTGTATCCATGCCAGTGTTGGTCACATATACTCCCCACCCAAAACCCTTCATGAATCCTTATTTATTAAGCTGCTCCTCTGGCACTTCTATATTCAAAGAGGTACAGTAGTTTAATCTACCCCCTTCTTAGGCATCCTCCAGGTTTGAGCTTAACAAACAGAGCCAGTGTTTGGAGAGGATGAATCCTGCTGGTTGGGCTTTTCCATGAGGCAAAGGGAGAGTTGGTCAATATTTCTCATGCCCCTGTGCAGTGGCATTCTGTTGATGCTTTGAGTTTCTGATATCTCTCCCTCGCAGTTTGAGAGGACTGATTTCTCTTGGTCTGTTTTCCTTTACAGTTGCCTGCGGTCTTGGTAATCTGGCAAGATGTTTAATAAGTCACAGTTTGGCACTCCCACCTTCGGCAACACCAGTGGATTCACTACTTCAGCGTTCGGGCAGAGTAAGTTGGCTCTTTCTGCATTTTGTATTTTGGGAGGCGGGGCAGTTGAGTGTTGCTTGGTCAGTGACTCATCACCAAGACAAGCCCCAAAAGCATTTGTATGCCACCTGGTTTGAGATTGAAGTGATGATTTAGAGCATGTTGAGTAAGGGGCAGCAGGCTCCCCACCCTGAGAGACCCCACTGACCATGAATCAATGAGACTGATCGCAGTGTTCCTTGTCAGCTATACTCCCACACGGCTATGCAGCAACGTGGAAACCACTGGACAGATGTCTTGGGCTATTCCTCCCGAGATACTGTGTGCATGTGCTCCTATTTGGCATGTTATCTCTGCTCTCTGAACTGAACAGGCATATTACAGCAAGAGGAACAATAGCTCACTACACCTCCAATGACAGTGTTAGTCCTCAGTGACTTATCGACAATGGCACCTAGGTCCCTAGAAGTAATCTGCAAACAAGATCCCATGTGTTTTGACTCGTGTGCTCTAACTTGGCACGAGATCTCCACAGGAGCTCTTTCCAGAAGGTCTGAGATGTGATTACACATGTTGCTAGCTATTCATATATTTGAGTAAGGACCCAATACTACTCCCAGTAGCTGCTGTCTTGATCCGTCATTTAAATTATCCCAGACATCAAAACTGCTCTACTATTCTAAAATCATGGTGATCTTCAGCTTTCCTCAACTCTCCCCGTCCATATGTTTTCATTCTCTTAGTGCCAAAATCTATTACGTTCCATCTTGAATATTCTCAAACTGAACAACCTCAACGCAGCCTCCAGTGAAAAGTTTCAAAGGTTTACCACTGAGTCAAAAAAATTCTCATTATCTGTGTCCTAAATCTTGATATTGTGCCCCTTATTCTTGACCCTGTCGCCAGGAGGAAATGGCCTCTTGTCAGAAACCCTTTCAGAATTTTGTACGTATGGAGATTTTTTTCATTTTTCTGAATTTCTGTGTGTAATAAGGGCAGCTCTCTTGGTTATTAAACTTCCCTGCACCCTGTCTCTCAGACAGATTTATCCTTCCCTGGGTCAGGGGTCATTAACGCTCTGCATTGAATACTATTCAAATGTTGCGGTCTTCGAACATTCCAACCTGAACGCATTTTTATTGATTATTTTTATTTGAGCAGAATTTCTGCTCAAATGTATTGAAAATAGAAGTATAAGTTCTCAAATGACCTAACTGGAGTTTCTGAATTAGTTCAGAAAGTATGCACGAGACTACGTGACTCCTGTTACACTAAGCTCATTATCGCTTCAGCAGCAGAAGTCCGATTCAGTTGACCATTTCAGTTCTGAACGCTGTCCAGGTAAAAAGGAGAGAGAGGCCACAGCCTGTATCATGGACTACGGCAGAAAGTCAACAGTATTTTTTCACCTTCCCTCTTTAGGGGTGATATGAAAGTAAGAATGCTCCTAATCCTTCTGGTTCTTCTGTCTATTAGTGTAAATCTGGTGACCGTTTCTACTCATCTGTCAAAGCTTACTATTAAAGGCCTCTATTCAAATTCCCCTTAAACCTCTTTGCTTGAGGAGAAACAACGTCAGCTTTTTATTTTCTGGATTCCTGACAGCAGAGGGTTTGAGAGTTCGACTCCTTTTGAGGATTGGTTGACGGAAGTGAGCCAAGAGGTTTGGGAGCAAAGTGGAGCTACAGTCATTTTTCAGCCACAACCTTTTGGATGATGGAGGAGGCTGGAGGAAATGTATGGCACCCACTTCCCATCTCTTATCCATCACTGAGTCCCTCTCACCAGTAACCTAAATCGTTGTGATTTCCTGCTTTTCAGATACTGCAACTCCAGGGTTTGGTGGATTTGGTGCGGCCACAGCTGGATTTGGTACAGCCACCAATACTGGTGGTGGACTCTTTGGTAACACTCAAAACAAGCCAGGTACGGAGTAAATTCTCATTTGATTGTTCCCTGCTAACCTTCAGTTGGGGTATATTTAATTGTGAATAAAATAACCTTTCTATAACATAGGATATAGGAGCAGGAGTAGACTATTTGGCCCTTCAAGCCTCCTCCACCATTCAGTATTATCCAGGCTGATCCTCTATCTCAAAATCATATTGCTGCTTTCTCTCCAGACCTCATGATGCCTTTAAAATCTAAAAAATGGTCTTCTTGCAAAAATATTGAGCAACCTGGCCTCCACAATCTTCTGTGATAGAAAGTGCCATAGGTTCACTCCCCTTTCTCCCTGAAGAAATCTTTCCTCCCAGTCCTACACTGCATTGTGAGACTGTGCTCCCTGCCTGTAGATTCCCCAACCAATGGAAACCCCCTCCCTGCCTCTAGTCTGTCCAGCCCTCTTAGAAATGTGTGTTTCAATCA
Source organism: Chiloscyllium punctatum (assembly GCF_047496795.1). Taxonomy (NCBI): domain Eukaryota; kingdom Metazoa; phylum Chordata; class Chondrichthyes; order Orectolobiformes; family Hemiscylliidae; genus Chiloscyllium; species Chiloscyllium punctatum. The sequence continues at coordinate 3,280,906 of NC_092747.1, forward strand.
GATCCCCTCTATCCTCCTCAACCCCAGTGAGTACAGACCAAATCAGATCAATCTCACCAAAGGACAGTCTTGTCATCCCCTGTGAACCTTAGCTGTGCTCCCTCCACAGCAAGTATATCTTTCCTTGGGTAGTGAGGTCTGACCTGGACGCCGTACTCCAGGAGTCTCACCAAGGCCCTATATAACTGCAGTAAAACATCCCCTTCCTAACTCACTAATGTCTCCAACAGCCAATGAAGGCCTTTTGAAGTGAGTCACTGTTGTAACGTTGGTGGCACAAAAGGGTCAGTCTGAATACAGCTCGGAGGGAGGCCTTCTGTACTGTGTTGGCCCTCTGAAGGAGCAGTTCATCTAGTGCCACTCCCTACTTTATCCCCAGAGCCCTGCAAATAGTTTGTCATCCAATTCCCTTCTGGAAACCTTGATTTGAATCTGCCTCCATCACACCCTGGGGCAAGTGCATTGCAGATCCTAACCATTTGCTGTATGAAACATTTCCTCTGCTTGTAAGACTGAAGCCCAGTGTGCGATGTGTACTGAAGGTTAGGGTTGGGTATATTATTGTTTGTGATATGTACAAACGATGTAGGTGTGAACATAACGGAATGATAAGATGGCTGGCTGGTTAACCATAAGGGGGACATTCTTGGGCTACAGGGAGCTATAACAGATTGGTTAGTGGGCAGATCAGTTGCATTTGGAGCTTAACTAAGGTAAGAAGTGGTGCACTTTGGAGGCAAGAACAAGACAAAAGAGTACTCGATCTGTACTCAGGACACAAGGAAGCTTCAAGGAATAGAGGGAACTTGGGGTATTTATCCACAGATTCCAGAATAGGTGAATAGGGTAATTCAGGCAGATGGGACACTTGCCTTTATCTCTCGCGACTTGGATTAGAAGAGCAGGGAGATTGCATTGGAGCTGTACAGGACTTTGCGTAGGCCACAGCTGGAGGACTGTGTGCAGTTTGGGTCTCCACATTATAGGAAGGATGGGGTTTGCTTGGGCGGGTGTGCAGAGGGGGTTCACCAGGACGTTGCCTGGGATGGAGCAGGTTAGTGACCGAGAGAGGCTGGATAGGCTCAGGTTGTTTTCTTTGGAGTGGGAAAGATTGAGGGGCAACCAGATAGGGGCATAGGGTGAATAGGAAGCAGCTGTTCCCCAAAGTCTAAGCGTCAATAACAAAGGGGCATAATTTTGAAGTGAAAGGAGAGTGGTTTAGAGGGTATTTGAGGATGGTGGGAATCGGGAGTGCACTGCCTGGGAGGTAGTTGAGGTGGGGAAACCTCCAACCTTTTAAAAAAGCACTTGGCTGAGCATTGGAAATGTCATTACATTGAAAACTATGGACCAAGTGCTAGAAAGTGTTCAGCTACGAGTATATTTTTGGTGGTACAGACCTGACAGGCTACTGTATGTTTGAGACTTGTTTTGTCAGTTACCTTACATCTGCGCGCTCATTTGGGGCTGTTCTCCAATCTGTCCAGGTCCAAGTTCCTTGTTCCTAGAACCATTGTTCCAAGTCTGACAGCCTCTCCAATGCCTCCACACCAAAGTGTAGAGCCCAGAACTTTACAATACTCCGTCTAAAGCTGGACTAGTGTTTTTATACAAATTTAACATAACATCCTTTATTTTATGCAGGTTTAACATAACCTGCTTATGTTGGTTGAGGATTAAACTTTCCAAGGGACACAGCAAATGGAAACTACATCAAATTCCACTTAAAAGTGTGTATGATGGGATTGCTTTCCCTATTTTTCCTAAAGATATTGTGTTAGCCTTGTGTTGTGGATGGAACTCTTAGAGAGCAGACTAAGTAAGGATGGCAAGGTTTCTGCGTATCTGAACAGGATGGGATTTTGCCAAGGTACCAGCTGTGGATGTGGGTAGAGAGCTTGCGTTGAATTTCCTGTTCCAGAAATATGGTGTCTCAGTGCAGTCAGTGGAAGCTCACTGTCAGAGGGACTGTCGTTTGGATGAAATATTAAAGCAAATTCGCGCGCTCTTGCGCTCTCTGAGTGGATCGAAATGGTATTTTTCTGGTGCTCTAATCAATATTTACCCCACAATCAATTTCACAATAAACTGACCACTTCTGAAAATACCAGAAGTGACTACAACTAAGTGTTGTGAAGCACTTTGGGCCATCTTCAGATTGAGAAATGCTGTATAACCCCAAATCCTTTCTTTCTGATGATGAAACTACTTTGTTACTCGCTTTGAGCACAGGCCCATCATTTTGTTTCATTTGTTAAACTATCATCTGTCTCCCTGCAGGAGGTCTGTTTGGCTCCAGTAGTTTTGGACAACCAGCAACTTCATCCACCAACGCTGGCTTTGGTTTTGGCACGTCGACGTCCAACAGCCTGTTTGGGGGCACGAGCACCGGGGGCCTGTTCTCCAATCAGCAGAGCAATGCCTTCACTCAGAGCAAACCTGCTGGAGGCTTTGGAAGTAAGCACTGCTTTTGTCAGATTTCAGCAGCAGAGCAGGCAGGTTTAATGTCAGGCTTGATCTCTTCATGTCACCTGGTGCTGCATTTTCAGCTGCACAATCTCTCCAATTAGCATTGGGTTAGATCTTCCTTTGAGCATTATAAGTTGCATGCCAACCCTGGTGTGTTTTCACTATCAGTACAGCAACCTTTCCTTAGGGAGACTGGATCGTCACCATTTAAGTGTCAGATACAATATCGTGTCCCCACAGTGTGGAAACAGGCCCTTTTTAGCCCAACCAGTCCACACTGACCCTCAAAAGAGTAACCCACCCAGACCCATTCTCTTTATCTTATACTTACCCCTGACGAATGCACCTAACCTACACATCCCTGGACACTATGGGTAATTTAGCATGGACAATCCACCTAAACCTGCGCATCTTTGGACTGTGGGAGGAAACTGGAGCACCCAGAGGAAACCCACGCAGACATGGGGAGAAAGTGCACACACCACATTGAGTTGCCCATGGCTGGAATTGAACCCATGTCCCTGGCACTGAGAGGCAGCAGTGCTAACCACTGAGCCACCGTGTTCACAATAAAAACAAAAATGCAGCACGATTATGGGAATGCAAATGAATGCCAAGACACTGTCTCAACACGGTCTGCCATGAGTTCAAGTTTCAATCCCAATCCAGGTGCTTATCACTGGCCCCAAGCTAACACTGTCTATGCAAAACTGAGGGAGCACCTCACTGTCTCTCCAAGGAGATGTTAAACTGAGGCTCTGTATGCCCCCTCGGCTGGATATAAAAGATCCCACGGTCACTATTTTGAAGAAGAGCATTGTTGTGCTCACCAGTGTCTCAGCTAATATTTGTTCATTTATTTCATTGTTGTTCATGAGATCTTGGAGAGTGCTCCTGAGATGTCATGAATGAAACAACAGGCATTTGAAGTCCCCTTTGTTGTTTAAGTGGTTCCAGGAGCTGAAAGTTCCTGGGTACTGCCCACTGCAATAGCACTGTCTACTCAGCTTCCATTGGCCTTTTGTCTAAGGAGCTGAGATCACCAAAGAGCAGCTGGATCTTATTCAGGAGGGGACTTAACAGGGTGGATGCTGAGAAGATGGAGCCCCTCATGGGAGAGACTGGAATAAAAGGACGCAGTTTAAAAAGGAGTCTCCCTTTAGGTTGGAGAGGAGGAAGAATTTGATTCTGAACATTGTTAGTCTGAAACTGTCCTCCATAGAGAGTAGTGGAGGTGCATTAGTCAGGTTAAATATAGGGTATGGCAATGGGTCTGGGTGGGTTACTCTTCGGAGGGTCAGTGGGGACTTGGGCTGAAAGGCCTGTTTCTGCACTGTGGGGAATCTAATCAGTATTTTTAAAATAGGATGGGTCCTTGACAAAAAAGGGAGTCATGGTTATTGGGGTTAGTTGAAAATGTGGAATTGAGTTCAGTCAGCTCCGCTACGATCTATTGAATATCACAGATTTAAGGAACAAAACATCTTATCCAAGATTTGCATGTTTTAATGGTTCATGTAGGATGGGTCAGCGGAGCGAGTATGAGAAGAGCACTTGCTATGCTGTATAGGAGCACCACCGAATGTTTTTGGTGGGTGTGGACCAGTTTGGGCCAAAGGGCCTGACTGTGTGCTGTAGGACTCTATGATTGTGTTTTATTTTTGTATACTCCAGGGACTACAGTGACTCTACATTCTTGCTTTCAGGTTTTGGAGCCAGCACGACAGGAGGTGGCCTGTTTGGGACCACCAGCACTGCCTCGAATCCTTTCGGTGGGACCTCTGGAACCTTGTTCGGGGGAACCACCTTTAGCACTGCTGCTCCTACGGGCACCACGGTTAAATTCAATGTGAGTATGATGGTGTTGGTAGGGTTGGGCTTACACCAAGGCAGAGTAGGAAGCTAACAGCCACATCACTCTGAGAATTTGGGCATTTCTGTATTGTCTGCCTATTTGAATAATCATTGTGCCTCAACTGGTGTTGGATTGAGAGTGGGAAAAGAGTGACCAATGTCAGACATTCGGCAGCTCTGCCAGCCAGCCATGGACATAGATTTGAGCTGGCAACTTCAGTCGGCAAAACTGGTTTCTAAGTGAGCTGTTTACAACCTGATTGTGGTTGGTGGAGGGTTTGGAATTCAGCCCCTCTTCTCATGCAAGTGCTGTGCCGTATTAACACCGCTGTGTGGTTGTGTTTTGTATTCCTGTAGCCTCCAACAGGCACAGATACAATGGTGAAGTCTGGAGTCAGCACCAACATTAGCACCAAGCACCAGTGTATCACAGCCATGAAGGAATACGAAACCAAGTCACTGGAGGTGAGAACTGTTGTGTGGGTGGGTTTTCCTTCCTTGGTAAGATGAGCTTGTGTTACCCGTGCCTAGTGTTATAATTACTGCAGAGACCACTGGTGTTTTAAAAGAAAGGGATCCTGGGGTACCAACTGAATGAAAAAGTGACACCCTGCCCATCAGTTTTCTAACTTTTATCATAATGAACCGACTAAAAAAAATTGCAAAAAGGCAGTAGTCTTTAAATAGTCAGTGTAGCAAAGATGTGCTTTTCATAGTTACAAGCACTTGTGCTACATTCCATAGAAATGTTCTACCATACACAGCCCACGAGTTTCCGATTCATTCTTGGATGCACAGGTTTTCTTGTTTCCCAAGTGATACATTTGGCCCTTGAGTCACTTTCCCAAGCAGGTATGTTCCATCTGAAGACCTCAGATAGATTTGATGCTCAAACAGATTGCCTGTATAGAGCTTTTTTACCCAGGTTCACGATGTATTGATGAGTCACAAACCCCAAAGATTTCCTGTTCAGACCCTTTAAACAATCTGACTCTGGTAAAACTGAAATGGCTAGAGTATCTCATCCACCTACAGCGCTGCTCTCCCCAGCTTCCGCTCTCAACTGTTTACAATAAGTGTAACACAGCACTGTGGTCTCTGTTCTGTTCAGAATAAGGTTTACTGCTTTTTCAGCAAGATCTGTTCTGAATTGCAGGCTGAGGCCATTTCCAGTTGATCTCCATTTAACTGTTTGTTTACCCTATGCCTTGTAACTCTTACCTGCTGTGGTACCTTTGGGTCACAAGGACACTTTTCCTAAGATTTAATGACCCTATGTCACGGTGAAATAATTATCTCCTTTACGGAATTGGCCTAATTTAAAATTTTGAATCTTCCAGAAGAAGATTCCTTAAGCATGTACCTAAAGCATGAGCCCTCAGTGTAATTTGATATTCAGTTTAATACTGTCAAGAGGCTTGCTAGGCCAGTTCAGAGAGCAGTTAAATATCAATAGAATCTGTAGACTGGAGTTGCATTTAGAATCAGGTGGGATACGTTTAGGTGTCCTTCAGGAAAGGATACCATAGAGTCATAGAGATGTACAGCATGGAAACAGACCCTTTGGTCCAACCCAACCATGCCAACCAGATATCCCAACCCAATCTAGTCCCACCTGCCATCACCCGGCCCATATCCCTCCAAACCCTTCCTATTCATATACCCATCCAGATGCCTCTTAAATGTTGTAATTGTACCAGCCTCCACCACTTCCTCTGGCAGCTCATTCCATACACGTACCACCCTCTGTGTGAAAAAGTTGCCCCTTAGGTCTCTTTTATATCTTTCCCCTCTCACCCTAAACCTATGCCCTCTAGTCCTGGACTCCCCAACCCCAGGGAAAAGACTTTGCCTATTTATCCTATCCATGTCCCTCATAATTTTATAAACCTCTATAAGGTCACCCCTCAGCCTCCGACGCTCCAGGGAAAACAGCTCCAGCCTGTTCAGCCTCTCCCTGTTGCTCAAATCCTCCAACCCTGGCAACATCCTTGTAAATATTTTCTGAACCCTTTCAAGTTTCACAACATCCTTCCAATAGGAAGGAGACCAGAATCGCATGCAATATTCCAACAGTGGCCTAACCAAATTCCTGTACAGCTGCAACATGACCTCCCAACTCCTGTACTCAGTACTCTGACCAATAAAGGAAAGCATAACAAAGCCGCCTTCACTATCCTATCTACCTGCGACTCCACTTTCAAGGAGCTATGAACCTGCACCCCAAGGTCTCTTTGTTCAGCAACACTCTGTAGGACCTTCCCATTAAGTGTATACATCCTGCTAAGATTTCCTTTCCCAAAATGCAACACCTTGCATTTATCTGAATTAAACTCCATCTGCCACTTCTCAGCCCATTGGCCCATCTGGTCCAGATCCTGTTGTAATCTGAGGTAACCCTCTTCACTGTCCACTACACCTCCAATTTTGGTGTCATCTGCAAACTTACTAACTATACCTCTTATGCTCGCATCCAAATCATTTATGTAAATGACAAAAAGTAGAGGACCCAGCACCGATCCTTGTGGCACTCCACTGGTCACAGGCCTCCAGTCTGAAAAACAACCCTCCACCACCACCCTCTGTCTTCTACCTTTGAGCCAGTTCTGTATCCAAAGGGCTAGTTCTCCCTGTATTCCATGAGATCTAACCTTGCTAATCAGTCTCCCATGGGGAACCTTGTCTAACGCCTTACTGTAGTCCATATAGATCGCTTCTACCGCTCTGCCCACATCAATCCTTTTTGTTACTTCTTCAAAAAACTCAATCAAGTTTGAGACATTATTTCCCACGCACAAATCTATGTTGACTATCCCTAATCAGTCCTTGTCTTTCCAAATACATGTACATCCTGTCCCTCAGGATTCCCTCCAACAACTTGCCCACCACCCATGTCTGGCTCACTGGTCTATAGTTCCCTGGCTTGTCCTTACCACCCTTAGCACCACATGAGCCAACCTCCAGTCTTCCGGCACCTCACCTGTGACTATCGATGATACAAATATCTCAGCAAGAAGCCCATGCATGAGGCAAGTGGAACTTAGCAACAATCCATTTGAACTGGCACCACCCTTTTACTGATATAAGACAAAACTGAGTTTGTATCCACAAACTGGCTGTTTTGGGTATTTAACTGGCGTTCTCCAGATAACGTCCTGGAATCTGGTTTGCCTGTTGACTAATATTCTCAATACTGCTTCCCCTCCAGCTTACTAAATTAGCTGAACTCAGCACCTCCAGGTGAAAGTTCAGGGAGTAAATCTCAGGATTCTGGACCCTGTGAACAGGTTTGTGGTGATGCTTCCACCATTGACACGCTGTCTCTCTTTGATCCTGCATCTTCAGGAGCTGCGTTTGGAGGATTACACAGCTGGCCGCAAAGGGCCTCAGGCACCCCTAGGGGGCGGTGGTGGTCTGTTTGGCACTTCGACGGCTACATCCAGTGCCGGCACTGGGCTGTTTGGAGCCACTCCAGCCAACCCAACCGGAGGCTTCAACTTTGGACAGAATAAAACTGGCTTCGGAGCAAGTGAGTTCGTTGACTGGCTGCAGTCTATTCTGAACAGTCAAGAATTTTCATTTGGGGGAGGCTGGGGCTGCTTCTATGTATTAAGGGTGAAGGTGATGGTTATGTGCAGCATAAGTGCCTACCTCTTGAAGCTGACTGCTCTGTACCAATACTTAATCCCATTTGTCCAACTTTGGTGAGAGTATTGGAAGAATATCTGTCTGTTGCAAGGGGCACTAGAATGGATAAGGTCCTTTCTAGTGACCTTGCAACTTCAGCTTATCCAAATCTCTGCTCTCCCTATCATACTCTCCAAGACTCATTCATCCAGCACCACCTTAGCACCCCCATCAAAATTTTAAATTCCTTGTATTCTTGCTATTCCCATTCTGCAAACTCCCATCTGTGATGCCTACAGTGCCACAGTTCCAATGTACTCCCAGTTTTGCTGGCTGTGTCTTCAGTTGTCTGAGCCTTAAGCTTTGGAATTCCCTCTCAACACTTCTCAGCCCCTCAAACTCTCTCTCTTCCCCCTCCATGTCTCTGTTCTATTTGTTTAGCTAACCCTCCTGTGATACTTTCCGGGGCGTTTGCCATCATTAGGTACACCCTGTTTTCAGTCAGGAGTCGTGTTTTCCCCTCTCCCCTTGTTTTCCTGAGCCCAAATGGTGTCGGAGGCTGTCCATGTACTGCGTATGGTTTACACTGCAGGTTGGCTTACTCCACTGGGAATTGAACCGCTGTTTCCAAGGCTCTTGTTCTCAACCACTCGCTCTCTTGAGCAGCTGGAATCATTGGGGGATTTGTATTTTGGGTTTTCTTCATCAAAATAAAAAAAAATCCAAAATTGCTGTTGCATGCAACCCCTTTGCCACCTGTGTCATCTCCACTCTCAACATGCATTCTTTGAGGATCAGGTGTGATGCTTGAGCCTGGCTCTTTGGAGATGTTCAAGCAGCACATCTGATTTTCCGTCAGCCCTGTTCTGTGCCAAGCCCCCAGAGGCTGCACATTGGGCATTGACTTCCCCTTGTCAGTGTGGAACACGGCCGTTCATTGGGAATGTTGCAGCATTGCTGATGCCAGTTTCACATCAGTCACTGGGTTTTGTAGGTTGGTATCCCCAGACCTTCATACAGGTTGTTGTCAATCCACCCACCCTCTGAGGTGTTCTCATTCACCTTTGGAGCAGGGAAGATCTGTCCCTGGGTCTTCTGATCCAGAGATGGGGACAATGTCACTGCATTACAAGGGCCCTGGCCATCTGTGCATCACTGCCCCATGTTATTCTGATTTACCACTGCACAGCTGTGTTAATGCCACTTTGCTCAGATAAGGCAACGCTAAGGTAACAAGACAGATTTGTCCCAGATCAGGTCTGTCTTTCAACAAAACATGGGGACAAACACTCACTGTTTCACATATTATATTTTGTGACAATTTTCCTTTTATGTTTATTTCCTCCGCTTTCTAGAACAGAAAGCCCACAGTAAGATAGCGTGCCCTTTTTACATTCTGGAGTCTTAATTTGCCTCCCTCTCTACTGGTTTGCTCTATGAAAGATGCTGGCAGTTACTATCCTTCATAAATGTTTTGAGGGTATCAAGTTAGCCATGTTGCTCTAGACCTGATGTCACATTATCACCCAGGCCAAGTGAACTCAGCACCCTTCCATTCCCTTCCCTAAAGGATGGTGATGAGCCAGTTGGGTTTTGGCAGCAGATTCATGTATGCTTATTATTTCTGGACTTTCCTAAAAATCTGATCAAATGCACAAACCATTCACAATGGGATTTGAAATATCTGGCACTGGATTACTGCAGGTCAGGCAGCATCCAAGGAGCAGGAATATTGACATTTTGGGCTGGAGCCCTTCATCAGGATTCCCGACAAAGGCCTCCAGCCCGAAACATTGATTCTCCTGCTCCTCAGGTGCTGCCTGACCTGCTGTGCTTTTCCAGTAACACACTCAACTCTGATCTCCAGCATCTGCAGACCTCACTGTCTCCTAGGCTCTGGATTAGTACAGCCTGAGCTTCTGGATTATCAGAACAGGAACGTTACCACCAGTGTTGTTAACTCTTCTTGAAAAATGAGTTGGACTGGAGTGAAATCCACTTCCAATTCTTGTTTAAGATATGTATGGTATCTTTTACAAACGCTTCTCCCCAACCCCCTTTTTTTTTTAACTGAAGGCTGTGATGTGTTTTGGGGGAAGGAGGAGCCCTGTGATCAGGATACCTTGGAGCAGCAACTAAGAGAGCCATCTGTGCCCATGGGCTCTGCAGATATGGATTGTCTCCTTTGGCACTTTAGATATGTTGTAAATTTTTAATTTTAACGTAAAATCAAATATTGAACGAGTGACTTCCTCTCCTCAGACACTGGTCTCCTTTCCCAAGTGGGTGTGCTGGGGACAGTCTGTGGGTCCAGTCTTCAAAAAACAGGTAGGGACTTTCATCGTGAGGTTTAAAGCTTTGATGAGAGCTGAGACCAGGTCGTGGTTTGGTCTTTTTGCAGGAAGTATAAACTATGTTGCTCAATCGTGCTGGAATGATTTACCAACTGGTGAAAACTGGAACTTATTTGAGGTCAGGTTCCTACTTCCCCATTTCCATCTGCCTCTTCCAGGTATCTTGTTTTTCTTTTGCAAGTAGAGGCCCATGGGCACAGGACACCAGCCTGCCACCACTCCCTACGCAGCATCCTTCAGGGGAGGAGTCACCAATTGTACAATGGCTGTTTCAGCAGCTCCTATCTCTGCCCAGTATCACCATTTAGTGCCAAGCCACTGGAAAGCATATACTATAATTTAAACAATTCAGTACCTCTGGGAAACACATGTTTTGTTAGCACCAACTCTTTTACAGCTGTATCCTGCCTCCCCATTACAATATGCGTGCTGTGACTTTGGGCAAGTATTCTGTGAGGTGAGCATGCACAACAGTGCACATGCATCCTGTTCAGAGGAATTTCTCCTGTGGAGTTGAAGATGCTGCACAGTTTTGAGAGTTAAAGGGCTGTCAGAGATGGCAATGAGCAGGAATCTTTCCTACCCAACAGTTCTGCCCTTTAGGACTGTCCACTACCTAAACCAATTTGGGTTTACACAGCTGGCTTAAGCAGGACATAGACTTAAAGGGGCTGCTTTGTGGTAGGGAGAGAGTCTGACCCAGGCACGGAAAAGAAATTATTCCAAAAGAGGACGTGTGTGTTATAGGAAATCTCACCACTTCATCAAACAATCATTTCACTACAAATTGATTCTTCCAAGTTGTTAATCCATTGCCTATCTCTTTTCCCCCCCCCCCCACCTTTTTACAATTAATGTGGGCCTTTCTTTGGTTTGCTAGTTCAGTTCAGAAGGCTGTTAATGGATGGTCCCATTGATGCTGGGGACTGCTGCCACTTATGGTCTCAGATTAGGTAAAGACAGCAAGTATTTCAACAGAACCGAGAATTTGTAGTCTGAATGGGCATGAAGCTTTGAATGTTCTGTCACCGTGACTGTCGATCTATGTGGCATTTCCACACTTGTCAAGGTGAAGTATTCTCTCCCAGTAAGGCACCACATGGGAGGACAGTGTGGAAAGCAGCAGGATGGTTTAGTAGCTGTAATTTGTATTATATGCACTACAGACTTCAGAATGGGTTTAACATAACCCTCTGCCAACAACACAACGAAGAAAGGGGAAATGCATATATGGGGATCAAAACAATAATGTACCCTGCTTGACTCTTTCCAGATCAGTGCTGACCGCAGGTCGTTATGTTTACTATTGCCTACTCTTTATCATTGCTTCTTGCCCCCTGGGCTGCAGGGTGGGAGGTACCTCCACACCAAAACTAATCTTGGCTGACTATTCAGGCTCGGGAGGCTGAATGGTCTACTCCTGTTCCTGTGTTCCCATTTACCTGTGTCACTTCCATGCTGCTGTTGCCACTTTACGTAAAGATTGAAGCCTTATTTTACATTGCTGCTGCCAATAACAGGTACTCCGAACAGCTGTTGATGAGTTGAGCGCTCTCAGTATTTGGCTGAAATTGAAATTCTGAAATCCTGTTTCGATCCAATACAATCATGAATGTGAGTGAGAGAACTGATGAGCATTGCTTCAAGTAGAACATCCCATCCCTTGACCTACTTCACCGTTCAGTGAGATTGTGGCTGACATACAACCTCAACGGCACCTTCCTGTGCTGGCCCATACTCTTTAATTCCCTCAATAACCAAGAATCTCTTGATCCCAGTCTTGGATACATTGACTAAGCTGATAATGCTCAGTCAGTTATACATTCCAAAGATTTTCAGCCCTCAAAGAAATTGCTCTTTCAAGCCTCTCTAAATATGGCTAACCCTGTAAATGTTTGTAGAGGGTTTGGATGTTGGGTGTTTTGCTTATTTTACAGAAAACGCAACAGCTCCAGTCAAGCTGCAAGCGGAGAGGCAAGTCTATGCAACTGTGGGAACAAATTTAAGTGTTTGTGTTGGGGTTTGTGCGGTTGCATAAAGAGTTACAAGGAAATGGGCAGTGGGAACAAGGTGAAACTCAATGGGGATGGAGGTCCTGCCATGTTTGGCTGTTTCCCTCTCGCTGAGGTGCAGTCGGTCCTTCCCGCTGATGTTGGGATGTTTGTGTTTTAGGTACTGGTGCTTTCGGCACAGCCACCGGTGGCCTGTTTGGTCAGCCGCAGCAGCAGCCTAGCACAGGCCTCTTTGGGAGCAAACCTTTTGGACTGGCCACCACCACACAGAGTACTGGCTTCGGTTTCGGCACAACTAACACCCTGGGTCAGCCCAACACCAGCAGCATGGTAAGACATCCAGAATGCCAAGCGACCTGAGATGCTACTTTGGGGCATATGTACATTCACTCCAGCCCTTTCTCCTACACAAGATGAAAGAGGGAAAATAAGAGAAGTTGCATACACCAGCCTTGCATTCCCTTGAAACAAAATTGTGGTATCTAATTAAGAAAATTTAAAAATTTGAGATCAAACTATTTCCTGTGGTGGAGTGTGCCCCAAACAAGTGGCAGGGCCTTCAATCTGAGGAAACCCTTCCTCACACTGAAGAGAGTAGAAAATTGAGCCAAGTACTGGAATTAGTGGAAATCTGAGTAGGGAATGCTCAGCAGGTTTGTTTCAAGTCAATAATCCTGCAGTCGAATAGAACTGTGAGGAAAAACAGGGCCTCAGCCTGGCCCCCACACACTGGGGAAGAGGAACAGTAAGTTATTTCAGACTGTCAATGGGTTCAACTACCAAGATGGGTAGATTTGAAACAAACAAGAACAATGTTAAATGGGAGGCAATGGCCGCGTGGTATTATCGCTGGACTATTAATTCAGAGACCCAGGTAATGTTCTGGGGACCTCGGTTTGAATACTGTCCTGGCAGATGATGGAATTTGAATTCAATTTTTTTTTAAATCTGGAATTAAGTGTCTACTGATGACACCCTCACTCCCATGCCTCTGTATTTTGTGCAATAGCCGACTGTGTGGAACCTTATCAAACACCTTACTGAAACCCATATACACCACATCAACCCCATTACCCTCATACATCTGTTTGGTCAAAGAACTCAATAAAGTTTGAGAAGCGCGACCTACCCTTCCCAAAACCGTGTTGACTATTTCTAATCAACGTGTTCCTCTCCAGATGATTATAAATCCTAACTTGTGGGTAAAGTGCTGGAAAGGGTTATACAACTGAAGTAAAGCTTACTGGTCTATAGTTACCAGGGTTGTCTCCACTCTCCTGCTTGAACAAGGAGACAACATATGCTATCCTCTATTCTGGCACTATTCCTGTCGACAATGAGGACATAAAGATCAAAGCCAAAGGCTCTGCAGTCTTTATCCCTGGCTTCCCAGAGAATCCTAGGATAAATTCCATCTGATCCAGAGGGCTTATTTATTTTCACACTTTCCAGAATTGCTAACACCTCCTTGTGAACATCTATCCCATCTAGTCTAGTAGCCTGTATCTCAGGATTCTCCTTGACAACCTTGTCTTTTTCCAATGTGAATACTTATTTTTTAAAAATTCATTTAGCGCTTCCCCTATCTAATCTGACTCCAAGCATTACTTCCCACTATCCTTGATTGGCCCTAAGCTTACTCTAGTCATTCTTTTATTCCTGATATTCGTATAGAAAGCTTTGGGGGTTTTCCTTGCTCCTATCTACCAATGACTTCTCGTGTCCCCTACTGGCTGCTCTTAGCTCTCTCTTTAGGTCTTTCCTGGCTAACTGTAACTCTCAAGCGCCCTAAACTGAGCCTTCACATCTCATCTTAACATAAGCCGCTGCCTTCCTCTTGACAAGAGATTCAACTTGGTTAGTAAACCACAGCTCCCTTGCTCAATAACTTCCTCACTGCCTGGCTGGTACATACTTATCAAGCTCCACGTTTCAATTCTGCCCATCCCTGCAGTTTCCTTCTCCATCTATGCATTCTAAAGTCAGATGTATAGCATGGAAACAGACCCTTCGGTCCAACCCATCCATGCCAACCAGACACCCCAACCCAATCTAGTCCCACCTGCCAGCACCCGGCCCATATCCCTCCAAACCCTTCCTATTCATATACCCATCCAGATGCATTTTAAATGTTGCAATTGTACCAGCCTCCTCCACTTCCTTTGGCAGCTCATTCCATACACGTACCACCCTCTGTGTGAAAAGGTTGCTCTTTGGATCTCTTTTATATCTTTCCCCTCTCACCCTAAACCTATGCCCTCTAGTTCTGGACACCCCCACCCCAGGGAAAAGACTTTGTCTATTTACCCTATCCCATGCACCTCATGATTTTATAAACCTCTATAAGGTCACCCCTCAGCCTCTGACGCTCCAGGGAAAACAGCCCCTGCCTATTTCAACCTCTCCTATATCTCAAATCCTGTGACCCATCCAACATCCTTAAATCTTTTCTGAACCCTTTCAAGTTTTTCAACATCCTTCCAATAGGATGGAGACCAGAACTGCACCAGACCAGAATTCCAACAGTAGCCTAACCAATGTCCTGTACAGCCGCAACATGACCTCCCAACTCCTACTCAATATTCTGACCAATAAAGGAAAGCATACCAAACGCCGCCTTCACTATCCTATCTACCTGCGATTCCACTTTCAAGGAGCTATGAACCTGCACTCCAAGGTCTCTTTGTTCAGCAACACTCCCTAGGACCTTACCATTAAGTATAAGTTCTGCTAAGATTTGCTTTCCCAAAATGCAGCACCTCTCATTTATCTGAATTAAACTTCATCTGCCACTTTTCTGCCCATTGGCCTATCTGTCAAGATCCCATTGTAATCTGAGGTAACCCTCTTCACTGTTCACTGCACCTCCAATTTTGGTGTCATCTACAAATTTACTAACTCTACCTTGAATGCTCGCATCCAAATCATTTATATAAATGATGAAAAGCAGTGGATCCAGCACCGATCCTTGTGGCACTGCACTGGTCACAGGCCTCCAGTCTGAAAAACAACCCTCCACCACCACCCTCTGTCTTCTACCTTTGAGTCAGTTCTGTATCCAAATGGCTAGTTCTCCCTGTATTCCATGAGATCTAACCTTGCTAATTAGTCTCCCATGGGGAACCCTGTCGAACGCCTTACTGAAGTCCATATAGATCACATCTACTGCTCTGCCCTCATCAGTCCTCTTTGTTACTTCTTCAAAAAACACAATCAAGTTTGTGAGACATGATTTCCCACGCACAAAGCCATGTTGACTATCCCTAATCAGTCCTTGCCTTTCCAAATACATGTACATCCTCTTGCCTAATCGCATAATAATTGCCTTTCCCTAGCTGTAACTCTTATCCTGCAGTATATACCCACCCCTTTCCATATCTAAAGTAAACATAACTGAATTGTGGTTGCTATTACCAAAGTGCTTGCCTTCCTCCAAATCTAATAACCTGGCTGGGTTTGTTACCCAGTACCAAATCCAATGTGGCCTTTCCCCTTGATGGCTTGTCTACATACTGTGTCAGGAAACCCTCCTGCACACATTTGACAAAAACTGACCCATCTAAAGTACGTGAATTATTGTATTCCCAGTCAATATCTGGGAAATTGAAGTCCCCCCGTTTAAAAACTACCCTGTCACTCTTGTTCATGTCGAGAATCATCTTTGCTATCCTGTCCTCTGTATCTCTGGAACTATTTGGAGGCCTACAGAAAACTCCCAGCAGGTTGACCCCTCCTTTCCTGTTTCTAACCTCAGCCCATACTACCTCAGTAGACAAGTCCTCAAACATCCTTTCTGACACTGTAATACTGTCCTTGAGTAATAATGCTGTCATTCCGGATGCTCCTGACATTGGAGTAGACACACTTCAAACCAACGTCTTGTTTGCCAATGCCTGCTTATAGCCTTGAAACCTTTATTTCAGACCTCCTACTCTACAGCTCCTGGACACTTGAACTACAATTTAGGTTCCCATCCCCCTGGTGAATTGATTTTAAACCCTCCCAAAGATATTGTTACCCCTCTGGTTCAGGTAAAGACCATCCTGTTTGTAGAGGGCCCACCCATGCCAGAAAGAGCCCAATTATCCATGAATCCAAAACCCTCCTTCCTGTAGCCACGTGTCCCTCCCTCCCCCTCCCGGCATAGACAGCAAACCAGAGATGATAACTGTTTGCTGTAGCTCTAAGCTTCCACCCTAGCTCCCTGCATTTCTGCCTTCAGTCCTCATCCTTTTTCCTACCTATGTCATTGGTGCCTATATGGACCATGACATGGGGCTGCTCCCCCTTCCCCTCAAGAATCCCAAAAACACGATCAGATACATCATGAATCCCTGGCACCTGGGAGGCAACACACCACCCGTGACATGCTCCTGTTCCCACAGAACCTCCTGTCTGTCCCCTAACTAGGGAGTTCCAATGACTAATGCTCTGCTCCTCTTCCCCCTTCTCCTCTGAGCAACAGGCACAGACTCTGTGCCAGAGACCTGTTCCCCATTACTTACCCCCGGTTATCTGTAGCCCCCCGCCACTACCAACAGCATCCAAAGTGGTATACTTATTGCTGAGGGGGAACGGCCACAGGGGTCCCTGCACTGCCTGCCGGTTCCCTTTCTGTCCCCTGCCTTTTTCTTTTACCTGAGGTGTGACTACCTCCCTGTAACTCCTCTCAATAACCCCCTCTGCCTCCCCAACGATACAAAGTGATCCAGCTCCAGCTCTAGTTCCCTAACATGGAGGAGCTGGAGTTGGATTCCTGCAGATGCAGTCAGCAGGGACTCTAGTGGTGACCCTTACCTCCCATATTCTGCAGGAGGAACATTTAGCTGCCCTAACCTCCATTCCCACTGTTCTAAATTCCCAACGAGAAAATTTTTAAAAGAACATAAAAATTAGTGACCACACCAATCCAGTGCACAGAACATTTTTTTTTGATTAAAGGAGGAGGATGGGTGGGAGATACTACCCGAGAAATGTTTCAGGTAACACGACCACTCAAATATCTCCCTTCACTTACTCAGCAATCCCGTGTCTGCTTCTGCTCAGTGTGCCCTCCGCCTGTAGGTGAGGTAAATAGTTATACTTTAAATTTACCTTCCCGTCAGGCCCTGGTCCTCACTGCTCCTCCTCCCACTGCAACCTTTGTCAAAATAATCCACAAGGAATGTGATTGACTGTTAACTGTCCTCTGGGCAGTTACAGATGGGCAATAAATGCTGCCTGGCCAGCGACTCCCTCATCCCGTGAAAGAATTTTTAAAAAACAAAATTGCTGACAGATAAAGAGAAATAGTGGATAAAGAGGAATCAATACGTGTGGTGCATTTGAATCTGTGAACGATATTTATTAAGGTGTCACATAAAAGATTACTGTACAAGATAAGAGCTGATGGTGTCAGGGATAGCATATTAGCATGAATAAAGTGACTGAATAGCCTTACCCCAGTTATTTCTCATGATCATAGAAAATAATGGTCATCGGAGCAGAGCAAACAGGGCTTCAATTTAACATCTCGTGTGAAAGGCAACTCTCTAATAATGCAGCATTCCCTCAGTACTGCGCTGGAATGTGTCACCCTAGATTATGTGCTCCGGTTTATGGAGCAGGGGCTTAAACCCATGGTTTCCACCCTTCTGAAGAGAGGCCAGATCGGCTCAGGATGGAGGAGTCCAGAACTAGAGGGGCATAGGTTTAGGGTGAGAGGGGAAAGATATAAAAGAGACCTATGGGGCAACGTTTTCACACAGAGGGTGGTATGTGTATGGAATGGGCTGCCAGAGGAAGTGGTGGAGGCTGGTACAACTGCAACATTTAAGAGGCATCTGGATGGGTATATGAATAGGAAGGGTTTGGAGGGGTATGGGCCGGGTGCTGGCAGGTGGGACTAGATTGGGTTGGGATATCTGGTCGGCATGGACGGGTTGGACCGAATGGTCTGTTCCATGCTGTACATCTCTATGACTCAATGACTATCTTCTGTGTTTGTGCAGCATCAATGCAGGAAAAAAACAGCATTAAAGTTTCAAGTCCAGTGACCCTTCTTCAGAGCTGTCCCTTTGAACCTCCTTCAACTCATTATGATTACGGTTGGTCATCCAAATCGGCCTATTCCTGCTTTCTTTCCATATCCTTTGATCCCTTGAGCCCAAATGTGATCTCCACCTCTTGGAAGTTGTACAATGTTTTGACCGTACTGCATTCTGTGGCAGGAAATTCCACAGGCCCATCACTCTGTTGGAGATATTTCTCCTTGTCTTGGTCCTTAAACTGTGATCCCTGGTTCTGGACTTTCCCACCAACAGGAATGTCCTTCCTGCATTTACCCCTGTTAGAATTTTAGAGGTTTCTAAGATGCCCCTCATTCTACAGAACTCCAGTGAACATAATCCAAACTGATTCAACTTCTCATATGTCAGTCCTACCAGCTGAGAAATCAGTCTGGTTAGTCTTCATTGCACTCCCTCTATTGCCTTCCTCAGATAAGGAGACTACAACTGCATCCAGAATTCCACCTGTGATCTCACCAAGGCCCTGTATAATTGCAGCGAGATGTCTGTGCTCCTGCACTCTAATCATCTCACTATAAAAGCCAATGTACCATATGTGTTCTTCACTGCCTGCTGCACCGCCAATGCTTACCTTTGGTGACTAATGTACAACGACAACCAGATCTCATTGTACATTCCTCTCTCAATTTATAGCCATTCCGATAATCTGTTTTCCTCTTCTTACCACAAAGTTGCTAACCTCCCTCATCTCCTCATCAATGCATCTGCTGTGTATTTTCCCACTTGGTTCGCGTGTCAAATTGTACTGAAGCATCCTCATCATAACTCCCCCCTCCTAGCTTTGTGTCATCTGCAAATTTTGAGACGTGACATTTCATTCCCTTATCCAAATTGGTAATATATTATTGTGAATATCGGTGGCACTGGTACAGATCCCTACAGTACCCCACTAGTCACTGCCTGCCATTGAAAGACGACGTGATCATTCCTACTTCACCTCAGCATTTACCCTGTCGAGTCCATTCTGAATCTTGTACGTTTCAATAAAATTAACACTCAATTCTTCTAAATTCCAGTGTATACACCCTGGAACCAATCTTGTGAATTTTATCTGCACCCTCCCTCATGACTTCATATCTTCCCTAAAGAGTGGTGCCCAGAACAGTGAGCAGTACTCCAGGTGAAGTCAAACCTGTGTTGAAAAGGATTCTTCATCATTTCCTTGCTTTTGTACTCTGTTTGTATTTATAAAGCTCAGCTATATTTTACCATTTGATCACTCTGTCCTGACACCGCCAAGTCCTTCTGCTCTTTCAGTCTCACAGTTGTTTTTCCCTCTCAAAGCATTTCACTTCAACTTCTCTATATTAAATGTAATCCGCTGCTTATTGACACAGCTCACCAGCTGCCTGTGCCTACGGCTCACCAGCTGCCTGTGCCTACGGCTCACCAGCTGCCTGTGCCTACGGCTCACCAGCTGCCTTTCAAAGTCAGCAAAGTAAAGGCCTCTTGACACCATTCCTGGGTTAGGAACAGCACGGAGTCAAACATGGAGTCAAGCTTGCTTTCCCTTTAAACTGAAAGTAATGTTCCCTCAACACTGTCCCCATCAAACCCTCCTGGGATAGGGATAACAGCGGTTAAAATACATCAGTTTGTTTTTCTACTCGCTTGTACTAGAAGCAAAGTCCCCTTAATACCATTCCCAAAGCAGGGGCAGCAAGAGGTTAAAATACAAAATCAAGCTCCCTCAACTCTTTTTCAGGAAGTCTGAAATACTAATTGTGGAGCAACCCCTGCTGAGGAACTAGATTGAAATCAAACAAATTAAGTTGAATGGAAATGGCAGAGCAAAACAGAAATTAACTTAAATTAAAATGATGTAATCTGGGCCGATGATGCAGCCCAGCTGCTGCAGTGCCCAGTGGTCTCAAATGGCTTTGACTGTGCCAGTGAGCACCGCCTGCTCCCTCTCCAGGAACACCTGAGCGTAGACACTACCACTAAACAGGGCCAGACAGTCACAAACTGTGAGCCCCACTGGCCCACGGCCTGGATCTTTTGATGGCCATCTTGGCCAGGCCCAGGAGCGGAGCCACAAGAAGACCCAGAGAAGGTTCACTAGGGTGATCCCTGGGATGGGGAGGGATTGTCTTACGAGAAAAGGCTAAACAGGTTTGGACCCAACTCAGTGGAGTTTAGAAGGATGAGGTGATTTCATTGAAACATTAGAATTCTAAGGAGACTTAACAGGGTCAGTGCTGAGATGATGTCTCCCTCGTGGGAGAGTCTCGGGCCAGAGGGCACAGTCTCAGAATAAAGGGGCAGCAATTTCGGACTGAGGTGGGGAGGAATTTCTCCTGATGGTTGGGAATCTTTGGAACACCTCACCACAGAAAGCTGTGGGGAAGAATCCTTGTGTTTAAGGCTGAAATATGTTCTTGACCAGTTGGAGAATCAAGGGTGATAGGGATAAGGGCAGGAAAGTGGACATGAGTGACGGATCAGCCAGGATCGTTTTGAATGGTGGAGCAGTCTCGAGGGATCGAATGGTTTAGTCCTGTTCCTATTTCTTATGGTCTAGCTCCCTCAGAACCAGGACTGATATCCCAAGAATCTAAGACCCTACCTCTTGTTGGGCTGCTGGGACAGATACAGCAGGCTAAATGATCTCCTCATGTGCCATAACCATTCTGTAAAGTGCATTCGGCAAGTCTAGATTGATGAAAAGCTTTGTGGACGTGCAAGTTCTTTCTGAACTCTAACCTGACCCTCTGCTCACCACAGAGTTTATTCGGAACTGCCCCGGTCTCACAGTCAGGAGGGATTTTTGGAACCAACACCAACACCAGCACCGGGAATGCGTTTGGCGCAGGGGGTGGTCTCTTTGGCAATACCAATGCTGCTTTCACCAACGTCAACAATGTAAGTCCCAAGTGCCAGAATGTTGTGGGCCACAGACCTTTTGTGATGTTTGGCAGCTGAGTTTGACTCATGGCTGTCCAAGAGGAAGTAGTGATGGGTTCAGTCTCCCTTGAGTCTCACAGGGATCATTAAAATTCACAAACATTAAAGTCAAAAGACCATAAAGTATCGAACTGAAAAGCAACAATGTTATGTTAAATTATATGAAGCATTGGCTAAGCATACTTGGAATACCAGACAATGTTTGTATCTTAATAAAGAGTCACTGATGAAGGTGAATTCAGGATTCATATGGATAATATCAGAACTGAGGTTAAACTATTAAATAATTGAACAGGTTGTGGTTCCTTTATTGTTATTTTAGAAACAGATGTTGATTTTAGGGAAGAAAACTGATATAGCTCTTTGAAATTATGTGAGGGCTTCAGTTGGATAGATGTAGAGATATTTCCAATTGTCATGGAGACCTGAACCCAGGGCCATCAATGTAAGGTGTTTGCAATAAATCCAATAGGGAGTATGAGAGAAACATCATCAGTGTGATGGGAATGCAGCACCATCACTAGAGGGAGTGGTTAAGTTAGATAAATGTGGGGCAGGGCTCTGAGGGTTGGATCAACACTGATATACCGGTTGGGCACGGGTTGGAGGATTGTGAAGTGGCATCAATCCCATCTGCAGGAATGGAGAGGTGCGAGTGTTGCTGTCTCTGGAACCTAGGGGTTCATGTGTGGTGGAGCTGAAATTAATGTGCATTTCCCGCGTTAAAATGGAGTGGTGTTCCACGGCTGGGAGAAGAACTGACCATATTTTCCCACACTCTTATCTTCCACAGACCCTGTTTGCTAACAAACCTGCTGGATTTGGAACTGCTACAACGAGTGCTTCTGCCTTCGGCACAGCTGGTGCTGGCCTGTTTGGTAACAAGCCAAACTTGACTATTGGAGCCAATGCCAATACTTCCAACTTTGGTATGTGAGAATGTTGCCACTCCCTCCCTAATGGCATCATGGGTATCCCAACACCACAAGAGCTGGAGCAGCTCACTTCCATCATCTTAAAGGCTTTCCAGGATGAGGAAAAGCAGGAATACAAAAATGTAGCATGAGTAGGCCATTTTGTCCTTTTGAGTTCTCTGCCAGTTTGTAAGGTCACTGCTCATTTGATATGAACTCCATTCCCCTTTTCTGCCTGAACCCCACAACTACTAGATCCTTGATCATAAACCTGTCTAAGTCTGTTCCCTCTGCTGATTATCACGTTAATTGGCTCAAGTTGAGGCAGCCTATCTGTTTCCAACACAGATGGTTTCTAGTGAAGCAGCCTGCAATCTCCACTTCCAGGGAGAGTGGTCGAGGTGGCAGTGTTCAGGCTTGGACAAATAATTTCACAACTAAAAATGGTGACGTAACAAAACTCCAAGATGATCGACACCAAATTTGGGGAAGTGCAAAGTTCTTGGGAGATTTGTGGGAGAGGAGGAGGTTATGGAGATAGGGAAGAGGAAAGCTGTGGATGGATTTGTAAATCAGGTTTGCTTTGTCTCCTTGAGTGAACTGACATAGGTTGGTGATCGCTGGTGATTTTGGAGAGGAAGGAGGAGTGAGGTGGTGATAGATTCGAATGAGAGAGAAGAATTCCTGGAGAGAGAACAGTTTAATGGGGGCCAGGTGGGAAGTTGGAATCAGTTTGAGGGTGCAGGAGGAGGGTCTTTTGTGTTCTGAGCCCATCTTATCCAAAAGACTTGAAGCAAGACAGGTGAGAGAGATTTAAGGTTAAGATGGGGGAACCTTGGAAGAGAGACAAACAGAATTTGCCAGTGAAACTGGCAGATTTGAAAAGTCGGTGGACTCGATGTTAATTCGACTTTCTCCCCACTGCCAGACCTGCTGAGTTTTTGTTTCAAATCTCCAGCATCCACATTTTTGTTTGTTTATAGAACTTTGGGTGTGGTTTAGTCCAGTGGACATAAGGAAAGCAGAGAAATGGCAGGAGCAGCTGATTGAATTGGAAAAAAAATCCTTTCACGGGAGATGGCTGTCGTTGGCTAGGCAGCATTCATTGTCCATCGCTAATTGCCTTGAACTGAGCGGCTTACTCCGTTATTTCAGGGGCCGCTGTCAACCCCATTGCTGTGGGTCTGAAGTCCCCTGTCGGCCAGCAGAGCTAAAGATGGCAGATTTCTTTCCCTAAGGCCTGCCAATAAGCCAGATCAGTTTTATGACGAAATAAAAACCAAAAGAACTGAGGATGTTGTAAAAACAGAATTTTCCAGAAAAGCTCAGCAGGTCTGGCAGCATCTATGGAGAGAAATTGAGCTAATGTATCGGGTTCTGTGACCCTGCCTCAGAACCGGAGAAGGGTCACAGGACCTGAAACATTAACTCTGATTTCTCTCCATTAATGCTGCCGGACCTGCTGAGCTTTTCCAGCAACTTGTATTCTTAAGTTTTATGACAACTGATTTGTTTCACAGGATGCATTATTAGGATTAACTATTTTACTTTCAGATATTGTTGTGGTTCTGTTCGCCGAGCTGGGAATTTGTGTTGCAGACGTTTTGTCCCCTGTCTAGGTGACATCCTCAGTGCTTGGGAGCCTCCTGTGAAGCGCTTCTGTGATCTTTCCTCCAGCATTTATAGTGATTTGTATCTGCTGCTTCCGGTTGTCAGATCCAGCTGTCCGCTGCAGTGGCCGGTATATTGGACAAACAGGAAGACAGCTAACGACCCGTATCCATGAACACCAACTAGCCACGAAACGACACGACCAGCTATCCTTTGTAGCCACACACGCGGATGACAAGCAACATGAGTTCGACTGGGACAACACTACTATTATAGGACAAGCCAAACAGAGAACAGCCAGGGAATTCCTAGAGGCATAGCACTCATCCACAGATTCAATCAATAAGCACATCGACCTGGACCCAATATACCGGCCACTGCAGCGGACAGCTGGAACTGACAACCGGAAGCGGCAGATACAAACCACTACAAATGCTGGAGGAAACATCACAGAAGTGCTTCACAGGAGGCTCCCAAGTACTGAGGATGTCACCTAGACAGGGGACGAAATGGCTGCAACACAAATTCCCAGCTCGGCGAACAGAACCACAACATCGAGCACCCAAGCTACAAATCTTCTCACAAACTTTGAACTTTCAGATATGTTACTTGAATTTAAATTCCACTTGGTGATAGTTTTTCAAGGAAAGCCACAGGGGTCATAGAGATATACAGCACGGAAACAGACCCCTCGGTCCAACCCGTCCATGACGAACAGATATCCCAACCCAATCTAGTCCCACCTGCCAGCACCCAGCCCATATCCCTCCAAACCCTTCCTATTCATATACCCATCCAAATGCCTTTTAAATGTTGCAATTGTACCAGCCTCCACCACTTCCTCTGGCAGCTCATTCCATACACGTACCACCCTCTGTGTGAAAAAGTTGCCCCTTAGGTCTCTTTTATATCTTTCCCCTCTCACCCTAAACCTGTGTCCTCTAGTTCTGGACTCCCTGACCCCAGGGAAAAGACTTTGCCTATTAACCCTATCCATGCCCCTCATAATTTTGTAAACCTCTACAAGGTCACCCCTCAGCCTTCGCACTCCAGGGAAAACAGCTCCAGCCTGTTCAGCCTCTCCCTGTTGCTCAAATCCTCCAACCCTGGCAACATCCTTGTAAATATTTTCTGAACCCTTTCAAGTTTCACAACATCCTTCCAATAGGAAGGAGACCAGAATTGCATGCAATATTCCAACAGTGGCCTAACCAATGTCCTGTACAGCCGCAACATGACCTCCCAACTCCTGTACTCAATACTCTGACCAATAAAGGAAAGCATATCAAATGCCGCCTTCACTATCCTATCTACCTGCAACTCCACTTTCAAGGAGCTATAAACCTGCACTCCAAGGTCTCTTTGTTCAGCATCACTCCCTCGGACCTTACCATTAAGTGTATAAGTCCTGCTAAGATTTGCTTTCCCAAAATGCAGCACCTCTCATTTATCTGAATTAAACTCCATCTGCCACTTTTCTGCCCGTTGGCCCATCTGGTCCAGATCCTGTTGTAATCTGAGGTAACCCTCTTTGCTGTCCATTACACCTCCAATTATGGTGTCATCTGCAAACTTACTAACTGTACCTCGTTGGAATTACTTGGGAGTGGAAAGGGCCTGTGGTTACAGATGCGGATTGTTCGGATTTTAATATTGCTGTGGCTGAGGATGAGAAAGGAAAGCATCCAGACTCTGCACTTGGGTGGACTCTTACTGGAAGCCATAAATGGTGAAAAGGTTGGAGGAAAACATGCCAAAGGGTTAAGTTTTGTTTTGGTGATGTAGAGTTACACTGCCCCTGAGATGCACTTGGTGGTCAAGTGGTGTAAGGTAAATCCAGGCAGGGAGAACTCCTTTTCGGGGAATGTCACTGCTAAGGCCATGATGCTGATAGTCTCCCACAGTTGATTTGTCTCTGGGTGTGTGGTTAATCAGTTCTTTGACCTAATGGGAGATGGTAGTGAGAGCTGATCCAGTTCCTCGGTGGTTTGGTTAGAGAATGCAGTGAGAAGCACAAATGAAAGTTGTGTGTTTTTCTTAACACCTGGGTCTGAACACCCTTCACCTTTCTGATGGCGGCGACACAACCCATAAGGTGCCTCAATATGTGACCTTATGGCTGTCACAGCATAATTGTTGCACCATAATGGTCATGCCCCTATCTTTGGGCCAAACATTCCAGGCATGGATTGTAACCTGCATGAAGAGCTTGGTCAAAAGTATCTGTAATGTGTCTTGCACCATTCCTGTTCCCCTATCACCCATGCTGTGGATCCACACTGACTTCCATTTAACTATATCATGATTTAAAAATGGTCAGCCTAGTTTTAAACCCCTCCACGGCCTTGTTACTTCCTATATCTGTATCCCCCTCTAGTTCTATTGGTCAACCACCATTGGCAGCCGAGGTCCCAAGTTTGGCTCTGTTTCCCCTTATGACCACTTGGCAAACTACGTTTGTTCCAGCCCCAGGACTTCTGGGTCCATCATGAAAGTTAAAGATTTAATTAGTCCTGAGAGATAGCATTCATTAGTTCAGTCTTCCACTGGTTCCAGGCAACAGTTTACAATAACCTATGGGAGAATACCTAGCTATCTTTCAGGCTTTGGTTACTTCTCTACAGAGAGAGAGAATCTTTCTGCATTCCTCTGTTACCCTACCAGGTTATCTACCCCAAAACCATTATTTTGTGGAGCATTCAGGCATCCTGCCTGTTTGGGTCACAGTAATGCTCACTGTAGAGCCTGGGGAGTCAGTTGCATACTTTATATCTTTGATCCCATCAGTATGTGTTTGTGCTGTTACAAGCATTCTTATTGTTATGATACTGAGAATGCAGTCATGTGCCTTGGTGCCATGGGGTTTGTAGGTTCAGGGTGATGGCACATCAGAATCTGATGCAGCGAGTTAATAGAAAGCTAAATCATTGGCTGCTCTCGATCTGCTTCTTTAGGATTTGGCGCAACTGCAGCAACCGGTGGTCTGTTTGGGAATAAACCTGCAACTGGAGCACTCGGAACAACGCTAGGAGGTGGATTTGGATCAGGTGAGCTGTTCCACCTCATTGGGGAGTGGAAATATACAGGATTAAGGACGTGGAGGCAGATGTCTGGAATTCACCCCAAACAGAGGAAATGGTTGGGCAGTGCAGTGCAGTCAGCCTCGGGGTTAGCAGCTCTGAGCTGACCATTACTGATCCAATTACCAACAGAAAAGGGTGAAAGATCTGCACTGTTGCCCCACATCCACTGAGAATTGCAACTCCTGATTGGCAATGCCTTTGTTTTCTCTTCCTAGCTCTGGGTGCTGGGCAGACCTCCTTGTTTGGAAGCACTCAGCCCAAGTTGGGCACCACTCTTGGAGCGGGAACATTTGGAACAGGAGCCTTCAATGCACCCAATGCTGGAGTGGGATTTGGAACACCTCAGGCCCCTGTCTGTAAGTAACCATCAGAGCAGGCATGTGTGACCCTCTCTGTCTCTGTCTCCTCACCTGAAACTCTTACTGTCCCTATCCAAACTCTCTCACTCTCCCTCTGCTCACTGACCAGTGTTGGCTTGTTAAGCAGCCCCTTGCTTCATGTAAAAGCAAATGTGACTATTTCAAATTCTTCCATGTCGTTGTCCCTCCCTATTGCTACTGGACTGCAGTCTCTCAGCTCCCAGCTCTCTAGTCTCTAACACCCTGATTGTAATCACTGTTGGTGAATGTGTGTCCAGCTGCCTGGGCTCTAAGCTTCCTTTAGGCCCATCTTTAAATTTATCTCTTTTGCCTAGCATTCAGTCATTTTTTTTGTTATTGATGAGTGAGTTAACTGTGGACCTGTTAAGTGTAAATCTGCCTGAATTGCTTTCAAGATGGTGACTTTATCCATTGATGTGGCGTTAAAGTGGTCTCCAATCTGAATCTAAAAGGGAGATTGAGCTGTGGTTCAGTGAGGTATGACCTTCCTGCTGTATGACTCAGTCGTCCTGACTGGGAAACCCTATATGAGAATGTCCATTTTCAGGAGTGAGTGGGGTAGTGCAGTTCATCTTGAGCACAGTGCCAGTATCCCCTGTCACCCCATCCTTTATTGCTGGAGAGTGGGCATTGTTAAATAAGTCAGTTAATGTTCCCTGTGACTGGGCAGCAGTGCGTACTTTGGGAGAGAAGGTTGCTCTTTGGTCCGTCATGCCAGCGTCACATTCCTTTCCAAGTGGAGGTCAGTGATTTGAGGGCCATTTCTTTGGTAATGGTCGGACAGAGCTCAAATCCCACCTCTATGTTCAGTGGAAAGAGATTATGAACAGGATGAGGCCATTCAACAGGCTCCTCCATATGATTCACTCGGGCTACCTAATAGTGACATTAACTTTCTTCCTGTCCTTGTAACCCTTGACTCACTTATCAATCAAAACTCTGTCTAACTCTTGAATGCATTCGATGATCCAGACTCTACTGGTGCCTCTGGACAAGAATGCCGAAGACCATGACCCTCTGAGAGGAAGGTCCATCTTCTCTCTGTGTTAAATGGGGTAACCCCTTATTTTGAACCTTTCCCCTAGTTCTAAATTCCTTCTCCACATCTACCTGTCACAGCCCCCTCAGGATCTTGTGTTTCACCAAGATTACCCCTCGTTTTTGTAATCATTGTAAGACATACGCAGACGTAGGCCATTCAGCCTGTCGAGTCTGCTCTACCATTTGATGAGAATGTACTCATTTCTGGCCAGTTGGATCAGCCTTTCCTCAAAGGACACGCCCTGTCCAAAATAATCTCGTAAACCAAATGTAAGTATAATTTCCTCTAAGTAATGTGACCAGGGTGGCTCTCATGCTTTGGGTGTGGTCTATACAAATGGAAAGAAATGTTTTATGAACATCCACATTGGAATGTTGGTCTTTACGGCCTTTATCTTTGGTAGGACTTGGTTAACCTGTAGTTTGACTACTTGGGACTCGTGGGGACAGAGTTCCCTCTGAGCTGTAACATGTTGCAGACTCTGTCCAATCAGACCCTGTTAATTTTCCTCCTGTCAGTGATAGCTTCCATTTTTCCACACAGTACATCTGCCCAGTTATTGCCCCCTCACTTTACCCATAGTTATCCCATGTCAGGCTGTTTGTATCCTCCTTACAGCTTTTCTTTTATGTATCAACAACAAATTTGGCTATACTCCATTCATTCCTTTCATCCAAGTCAAACATATTGATCATGAATGGTTGAGGTCCCAGCAGTACTCCCTATTACATTACTTAGTTTAATATCCAGAAAATACCCCATTTATCCCACCTTTACCCATTCCTACTGACTAGACAATCCTCTCTTTATGCTTCAATATCAACCCAAAGACCTTCAGCTGGTATCTTGTGAAACAGCCTTTTATAAGGATGTTGAGGGAAAGCCTTTTGAAAATCCAAATGTATTCAGTTTATTAATTGGGAATAGTCTCACCTACATCCCAAGGAGGAATAAAATAACAGTATTCTCTGCTTGTTTACCTGTCCAAATCTCTGTTACAGGCCTGACTGACCCGAATGCCTCAGCCACGCAGCAGGCTGTTTTACAGCAGCAGCTCAATGCTCTGGCCTACACCCCTTTCGGAGATTCTCCACTCTTCAGAAATCCCATGGTTGATCCAAAGAAGAAAGAGGAGGTATGGTCCTAGTCTGCTGTTGCTCACGCGTGTGTCCATGATCCAGGCCTTTGATCCTTAATCTGGATCAATTCATAGTGTTTCACTGAGATACTGGGCAAGTCCCCAGCCATTCAGTGCAGTTATAGTTGTGCTAGGGGATTGCATTGATGTCTCAGTACTGTGTAACATTGATGTAGCCTCAATACATTGCTTTTGTTCAAAAAAGGCTGCTTCTCAAAATTGTGTAGAATTGGTTTGCCCTTTCAGTTTCTTTGTACATTTTTATTATCAAGAATGCTTGCCTATCTTCATCAACCGAGGTACCGAAGTTAGGATACAAAAATGATTCTATTTCCCGTTCAAAGCATGATACTTATTAGGCTTTTTATAATTCATTTCTAAATGTTGATTGTTCCATTGAGAAATACAGCATTCATTTTGCTCATGGAACACTGCAGAAATGCTTTGAACTTGGTAGATCTTTTAGTTTTTAAAATGAGAGGAAAAAAAATGTGTATGAAGTCTTGGAAATGTGCATTTGACGTGAGAACGCCTCAGGCGACTGACTGTGTGGAGTTTGCACGTTCTCCCCGTGTCTGCGTGGGTTTCCTCCGGGTGCTCCGGTTTCCTCCCACAGTCCAAAGATGTGCCAGTCAGGTGAATTGGCCATGGGAAATTGCCCATAGTGTTAGGTAAGGGGTAAATGTAGATGTAGGGGTATGGGTGGGTTGCGCTTCGGCGGGGCTGTGTGGACTTGTTGGGCCGAAGGGCCTGTTTCCACACTGTAAGTAATCTAATCTAATCTAATCTAAAAAAACGAGCCACTGTGGTCCAGGTCAGTTACAGTTTGTTGTAAAAATGTTTTGATTCAGTGGAGAGGCTCTTTGGGCCTTCTAAAAGTGAGTGAAGATTAAACCACATTACTGTGGGTCATTGGATTAGAAAGGCAGTGTATTTTTATTTCTCTTGTGTTTTTAATTGTGGACTGAAATGAGAAAAGATCTGTTTTCGAACTGGTTGGTTTCTGGGTGAGTTGGAGCCAAGGAGGACTGTGTGCAAATAGACATTCAGCCAGCAACGAGTAGCTGATTGGTCTGTGGACTTAGTGATTAGTTATTTCTATCAAAGGTCTTGTGCTTATCAACCACTGTGACAGCAGGTAGCTGAAGAGGCTGAGGCTGTGAACAAGGTACACAAGCCTCAAAAGTCTAGATTATAGTAGTGCTGAAAAGCACAGCAGGTCAGGCAGCATCCAAAACACCACCAGCTCGAGGTTCTCTGCTACAAAATGCACTTTAAGCCAGAAGAAACCAATTTAACCAGTCAGCTCTGACTTAATAAATCAGAGACTGTTTACATTGCACTATGCCCCCAGGAGAAAGCATTTTGAAAAGGAAGATGGAGAAGCAATGTTCTGATCAGCACAAGAAACAGTTCAGCAGATCCTTTGAACAAGGTCAACTGAACTCCTTTCCAGATCTTCCCCCTGCCCTCAACACCTGTATTTTTTTTCCTTACCTGTGTGTGTGTCTGAGAGAAAGTGAGGACTGCAGACGCTGGAGATTAGAGCTGAAAATGTGTTGCTGGAAAAGCGCAGCAGGTCAGGCAGCATCCAAGGAGCAGGAGAATCGATGTTTTGGGCATGAGCCCTTCTTCAGGAAATCCGTGTATGTGGGTGTCTGTCTGAATCAAGTTTATAAGGATTTTAGAATTTGAAATGGTTTCGTTGTTTCTGTAGTTTGAGCATGTTTATTGGTAATAATCTGCTTCAGTACAAAAACAGTCTGAAAATTGGGTAAATTGAGAAATTCTGCATTTTCAAAAAAAATTAAACTTTTGCAACAGAGAGCAGGGCTTGATTTCTAGCGCCCCATCCCTGTGAAGCATAACAATTCAGCATTACCGTACGGAGAACAGTAAAGGCTGAGATTGATTTCTTATGAAGAAATCAGTGGATGTGTAATCATGACAACTAAAAGATGCTGAGGTACTGCTCTGGCCTGAGCAAACTGAAAGGTAGAAGAAGCCAGAGGGGCCAAATGGAAACCACCTGGTCCGGTGTTTTAAAATGAATTGCTTTCCTTTTTGCAGCGATTGAAACCCACAAATCCAGCAGCCCAGAAGGCACTGACTACCCCCACCCACTATAAGCTGACTCCCCGCCCTGCCACCAGAGTACGGCCAAAAGCCCTGCAGGCCACTGGCTCCTCCAAGTCCCAGCTCTTTGATGGACTGGATGATGATGAACCTACATCTCTATCGAATGGCACCTTCCTGCCCAGGTAAACGCTTTTAACCCTTGTGACATCTCGTGCTCTCTCTTGCGCTCTCTTCCCTTGCCTGCCCCCTCCACCGCCGCTATTGATCTCTTAACTTTTCATAACACATCTTATCACTTAGCAGAATGTGTCTTTTCTTTAGCAATACTAAAGTGTTTTGACTTCCCCTTGCCCAGGGCATCTGGTAATTATACAAATTTAAGGGGAAAGCCAGCGTTTTATACTCCACAACATTACTTGACAAGTGGACTGTAGTAGAGGCATTACAATGGAGAATGCATCCATTAACGCTGATTTAACCCTGAACTGCCAAGCTTTGTTTAAATTTTAAACCAAGTGATTGACTCTGCTTGGTCAGGACATTGCTCTGAGAAATGAACTAACGAATGGTTATCATCAGGCAGTATAAAAGTCTTATTTAATCACTAAAATGGTCAAGGTGTTTATTACTGTTAATTTAAATAAGAGACTTCTATCAAGTTTCTTCAGTAACCTTGTTTACTAGAAGTAAATATTTACTTTAAACATGTGGCTAAACTGGCTACCAGCTAAAGCGCTAATCAGGATTAAACCATATCCCTCTAACGTACAGGATGAGACTGAGCAATTGTTTGGAAAATAGAGAAAACCCTGTTGATTAGAATTCCAAGCTAAGAAGGTGAAATGAGGTGACTTTGTCAATTCCTTTAGTTTCTTGTCAATGGGATCGCATTGCTGTCTGTCACAGATCAACAAAAGACCCTTGGTTTGGGTAACATGTCAGTTACCCAAAATGACTTAACAATCAAGTCAGTAGTTCAATATTCAGTTTGAGATCAGAATTACTGATTTCTAGAACTTTCTATGATTCTCAGGAAATATTTCTTTGGGGGGTTTTAAATGTACATTGTTACTCAGAGCAATGCTTCAAAAACAGAAGTTAATGGGAAAGCAGATGTGGCAGCATCTGTGAAGAGAAATCGGAGTTAATGTTTCAGGTTTGAGGAAGGGTCACTCAACCCAAAACAATAACTCTGCTTTCTCTTCAGAGCAATGCTGGAACTAATGAGCTTATCCAGTAACTTCTGTTTTTTGTTTCTGATTTATAGTATCTGCAGTTCTTTTAGTTTTCAGTAAGCACTGCTTTCTTGCAAGCCTGTTATAACTGAATAACTTAACAAGGTTTAAGATTTGTAGCTCAAGTTGAGGTTTTGGATGTACGTTTGCCCGCTGAGCTGCAAGTTTCATTTCCTGATGTTTTGTTACTCTACTAGGTAACATCTTCAGTGGGCCTCAGGTGAAGCAATGCTGAAAATTCCTGCTTTGTGTTTGGGTTTCTATCAACAAACACATCGAGTTAGACCCAATTTACTACCACCTGAGAAAAGGAACAGGAAGTGACTTTACCACAGGAAATAACATCACCACAGGAAATGACATCACCAACCCAAAGAAACCCATACATATAAATAGAAAGCAGGAATTTTCAGCATTGTTTCACGTGAGGCCCACTGAAGATGTTACCGAGCAGGGTAACGAAACGTCTGGAAATGTACCTTCCAGTTCAGTGAGAAAACCTACATCCAAAACTGAACAAC
This sequence comes from Chiloscyllium punctatum, assembly GCF_047496795.1. Taxonomy (NCBI): domain Eukaryota; kingdom Metazoa; phylum Chordata; class Chondrichthyes; order Orectolobiformes; family Hemiscylliidae; genus Chiloscyllium; species Chiloscyllium punctatum. The sequence goes on from NC_092747.1 coordinate 3,314,200, forward strand.
ACTCCAGTCTGTGGCAAAATAAACCAAAAGTCCAGAGGGTGTTGCTAGGCTGTCTTCATCACTAGGCCCTTTCTGAAACAGTCTGTTTGTCTGGCAATTAAGATTATAAAACAATTTTTTGAACATTTTCTTCGAGTGCAGACAGCAGACTTATTCCATAAAGTCTTATTGTAAATCGTTTACAATCCTGGCATAGTGCTAATTTTCAGTTTTTGTAATCCAAAGTATATTTATGTTCCCAAAAGTATTTAAGGTATTTTCTTCTTATGAAAGTTTAAATGCTTCCAAAAACCAGCCAAGTTAACAAAGGTGGTGCCCACAGTTGAATATTGGCATGTTTGAGGTGGGCCCATGGAATTCAGGAAGAGAAAGCTATCAATATAGACTTGGTGGGAAGATACTGAAGGATGTGCAAGAAATGGGGTTTACCTAAAGAGGTGTAATTGGGTGAAGTTTTTTAAAAGAAAGCCAAGAACCTTGTCAGTTTTATAAATGAAGATATGAGAACATTAACAAATGGTAATATATGAAAAACCAGATAGACCAGTGTGCAGTTTTTGACCACCCTGGTGTAGATTGTACACTAAAATTGCAAAGTGCGAATAACTGAGGTTTGTCATGATAATTTGAAGGGAATTTCCAGTTCTAGGTAGAGCGCGTTGAGCTACTGGCACGATTGCCTCTGGAGCAGTAAAGGCTGAACAAAGTTTAAAACTGCAGGAGTTTGAAGGATTTTTCTGTATTTGGTTAGTGGGTAATCAGGTTGATCTATTTTAAATCCTTGCAAAATATGGGGATATATCTTGGCAGAATGTTTTGTGTGGAATGTATGAAGTAGAGGTCTCAAATATCAAGCAAGTTTGAATAAATAATCATTGGAAGGTGGAGATTTCCGGACAGAGTCCAGGGCAGAGGGATGAATTGGGATTGGTGCAGGGCTATGGGGGAACACGTTGGGGCAATGGGATTAGTTTTGGAATAATTGAGACGAGATTTTAGTTGCATTTAAATTAGGGATTTGAACGGTTGTCTCTGCATTATTAATAATTTATCTATATTACCATACCTACTTACTCTTTGAGCAAACTTTCCATTGTCAGGAAGAGCATCAAGAAGCTGGTACTGAAGAGCATGAATAACTCTACTCTGTGCTCGCCTGTACTCTGCAAGGAACCAAATGATTTGGCCTCACCATCAGACTATCCAGAGAATGGAGAGAAGTGAGTACAATAAGACATAGAAGCAGAAGTAGGCCATTCAGCCCATCCAGTCTGCTTTACTATTAATGAGGTCATGAAAAATCAGATAATCTCAACTCCACTTTTCTGCCTTTTCCCCATAACCCTCGATTCCCTTCCTGATTAAAAATCTCTGCATCAAGTCTTGTCCATGCTTAATGACCCAGCCTTGACAGCCCTCTGCAGTAAAGAATTCCACAGATACACTACCCTCTGAGACAAGGTTTCTGTTCTGAGATGATGCCCTCTGGCCCTAGTTGCCCCCTTGTGAGATGGTGTCTGTCTTTCTCTATCTACTCTGTCAAGCCCCTAAATATCTTGTATGTTTTTATAAGGTCACTTCTTCTAAATTCCGAGTACAGATTCAACCTTCTCAATCTCTTTGAGGATTGACTCTCTTCAGAAATCCCCTCCTCGAAAGGTAATGAATGCAGAGTTTTTAAATATTTTTAATAGATTCTTCATTACCAAAGGAATGAAAGATTATCAGGAGTATGCAAGAATGTAGGGTTGAGGTAAAGATCAGGTCTGCCATGATGATGTAGAATGGTAAAGCCGACTCAAAGGGCTGAGTGCCCTACTCTTCTTCTCTGTTCATGGGTTTGTAACCTCTCTTTGTAAGAGAGGTGCTTTTGTGCCAGGTATCCCTCTAGTGAATCTTCTCTGGACTGCTCCCAATGCCAGTGTATCTTCTCCTAGATCAGGAGACCGAAACTAGTCACCGCAATCTTGGTGTGATCTAACTCCCGTCTTTATAGTTGTAGCAAGATTTGTCTAGTTTTATCCTGTATTCCTTTTGAAATCAAGGCCAGTCTTCCATTTGGCTTCCCTCTCATCTGCTGCCCTTGGATATTAGTATTTTGTCATTTATCCAATAGGCCCTCAAACCATCTGTGATGCAGCTTCCTAGAGTCTGTCTTGGTTTAAAAGAGCACTGGCACTTCCATTCTTTCTGCTAGAGTACATGATCTCACATTTTCCCACTTTATATTTCGTCTGCCGATTATTGCCCCTGTCACTTAATCTGTCTCTATCCCTTTGAAGGCTCCATTTGACTTCCTCCTCACTTTTTGTTTATTTCATCTGCAGACGTGGCTACAATACACTTACATCCCTCATCCACGACCTGAATATATATAGTAAATAATTGTGACCCTAACACTGATCCCTGTGGTACTCCACGCGTTACAGGTTGCAATTTTGGAAATTCTTCCCTTATCTCGATTTTTGTCTTCCATTAGGTAAGCAGTCCTCTAACTGGACTAATAGAAAATCCTGGAGCACCAGTATTGTGGGTCTAGCTATAGCAAATGGATTGCAATGATTCAAGAAAGCAGCTCATCACCACCTTGAGCAGTTAGGGACAAGAACAAATTCTGACCCAGCCAACAACACGCACTTCCTATAAATAAGTAGCAAAAAATATACTCTAGATTTCTCCTCGTGGCTATCCTTCAAATTGATTTTCTCAATCTATGTGAAGGTTAAAATTGTCCAGGCTACTAACTGGTCCTGCAAAGTAGGTTTCAATTTATATTTGCCTAATGAGAAGGGCAGAATAGTGATTATGCTTTTCCAGATGTTTAGAAATACTTCACCAGTCAGTGCCACTTTGCTGCTCCCTCCCCATAAACCTGCAAATTTCCCATTTCTCAAGCATTTATTTCACTCCCTTTCTCAGTTGCTCTTGTGAATGTTTGTTTGTTTGTATCTTCCTTCCTTCCCCAGCCCTGCACCCTACCTTCCACCATCTCATCTTCTGATGCCTAGCTTGTACTTTGGGAATTGAACCTGACATGGAGAGCAAAATTCCCCATGTTAGCTTCACCATGGAATTACGTAGCCCAGAAGGAGGCTTTGTGACCCATCGTACCTGTGCTGGGTAATTGGAATAGAGACATCCAGTAAGTCGAGAAGTTTTGTTGGTGTTGATTTTTCAGTCTAAATCTCCAATTTCATTCAGAAAATAGTCTGGAGCCATTCCTGATTGCAAGAACCCTTTGGTGCTGCCTGCAATCTCCACCTTTGTCATAAATGAATGCTGCAATGATTTCCCGTCTTGGTTCCTCCTCACAGTGAACAAGAATGTCGGTTGGAGAGAGAGGATAATGACCAGCAGGAGGTGAATAAGTGCTACACCAACACCATAGTCAAACCGATCCCACAGACACCCGAGGGAGTAAACAGTAACAGACACCAGAACTCCGCTATGGACGATACCATCACTGAGATGAACTTGAGGAACAAGCTGCGAAATGGCATATTGGAAGGCAGCAGTGAAGATCCATGCTACATCGATGGGTCCCTGAGTGTGGAGAGGGAGTCTGAGATAGATGACAGTTTACCACCTCATCCAGCAGGTGAGCCCCACCGTAGGTTAGAGTTATCCATTATAGTTTTCTTACCTGGTGTTTACAGTTGGAACTGGGCATTCACTTGTGACAATTGTTTTTAAGCATGTAAGATTCTTAGGGAGTGTGGCAGTATAAATGTAGATGAGCCACTACGTCTGGAGGGAGCCTGAGATCAGAGGCGTGATCTCATGGTAAGGATTGCCTTGTTTAGAGAGATGAGGAAGCTATCTCAAGCTGCTCTTTGTTCTTATTTCTTCTAAGGGTAGTGAGTTTTCTATAGAAGAATCATAGAATCCCTACAGCATGGAAAGAGACCATTCAAGCCATTGAATGTACACCAACTATCAGAGCATTCCACCCAGACCCCCCTCCCCTGCCCAGAAAAAGGTGGTGTTGGGGTAGCTAGAGCAGTGGTTGTTCCTAAACTAGTATGACAGAGCCATGGTCTACTAATTGAAAGGTGGAATTTGAAATTCCAACATGGCAGTTTGTAAATGGAGTTCATATAATGAGAGAGATCTGGCGTTAAGTAATGGGGGTATTAGACCATTGCACTAAAAGAAATTGACTCATTAATTATGTTTTGGATGGAATCCTCTTGTTCTTGCTCGATCTGCCTGGTGTGCAGTATTGACTGATGTTTAACCTCGCTGTGAACTGGCTGCTAACTCCAGTCCATCTCCAACAAGTTACCTGGTGAAGGATTGTATTGGAATCGGAAAACAGGTACTGCTTCAATAAGGGGCTTTGTACTAGTTGCAGCAATCATCAAATTATTAACTCCTTAAGGGGCACTGTAACAAAACAAAGCAAAACAAAACTAAAAGGACATTTATCAAAATTAAACGACTGTTGGTTTGGGGCCTGCTGATGTGCTCCAGGCCTGGGACACCCACTGGATGTTTCAGAGCTCAAGCCCACCAGTAACCACTGCATGGGGCAGGGGGAGGCTTATAACAATATGACCAGGCCTGAGAGATGGCGGCTGTGAAGAAAGATCGGATTGGTTTGCTTTCCTTTCCTTAGTACGGAAGAAGCTGAGAGATGACTTGGTAAAATAATGAGGAGCTTGGATGGATGCCCAGCAAAGCTGAGTTAGTTCTGGCAGAGAGACCAGGAGCTAGGGGCACCAGTTTATGCTGGTCGATCGAAGGATTAAAGGTGACTTGAGAAAACCCTGGAAGCCATTGCTGAGTTTGGAGGTTGAAGCAGAAGCTTTCAGCTCGCTCACACCTGAAGGATTTTAACTTGCGTGGTATGGCCCATGTGCTGCAAGATGGGATGAGAATGGGTGGCTTGTTTACTCAGCTGGAGAAGAGACAGTGAGTGAAGTGAATGGGCCCTTTCTATGCTGCCTGGACGTGTTAATGATACAGCCTTAGGCAGGGCCAGCAGCAGCATAATGAGGAAGACCTCTAATGTACTGTCACTACCTGATGAAGGAGCAGTGCTCTGAAAGCTAGTGCTTCCAATTAAACCTGTTGGACTACAGCCTGGTGTTGTGTGATTTTTAACTTTGTCCACCCCAGTCCAACACCGACATCTCCAAATCATGACCATTCCTGATGAAGGGCTGATGCTTGAAATGTCGACTCTCCTGCTCCTTGGATGCGGCCTGACCGCTGTGCTTTGGCAGCACCCACACTGATCGACTCTGATCTCCCTTCCCCTGTCACATGACCTGGCCAGAGCTCAGCATGGGGCAGAAATAGAACAAAGTACAGCCCTTCAACTAGTAGGACATGGGCTCACAGAACCTAAATAACCATGGAATACGGTCTCCATGGTCACACAAATCACACCTCACCTGGGAAACTGTGAACCTGCTTGTGACTAAAGCTAGTCCAGGAGATTCTTTCCCTCTAGTCATGATGTGATACCATACTTGTTTTGTTGTTTATCCAAATGGTACTGATGGTGTGCAATCTCTTTTAGGCATAGTGCTGACTCGAGTCGGTTACTATACCATCCCGTCCATGGATGAACTGGCCCAACAACTGAACGAGAATGGAGAATGTATCGTGGAGAACTTCACCATTGGCCGCAAAGGTGAGTGCTCAACAAGCGAAACTTCCAGAATGCCAAGAAGCCTGGATAGAGTGCGCATGGAGGCGGTGTTTCCACTAGTGGGGATGCATGAGGACCCAAGGGCTCAACGTCAGTGAAGGGACACTCTTTTAGAATGGGGGACTTTCTTCATCCAGAGGGTGGTTAGCCTGTGGAACTGACTGCTGCAGGGAGCTATGGAGGCTAAGTCACTGTATTTGAGAGAGGTTTTTGATTAGTAAGGGGAGTTATCAGGAGAGACAGGAGAATGCAATTGAGAAACATCAGCGACAGTTAAATTTTAGGACAGACGTGATGGGGCTGAATGGCCTAATTCTGGATCTTATGGTGCTGATGACTCACCAACACCTGTCAAGGGCAGCTAGAGATGAACAGTAAATGCGTGTTTTGCTAGTGACACGCTCCTTCCTAGGAATGAGCCAAAATACAAATCTGATTGTAACGAGCTTTTGTTCAGTCACTTTCCCTTTCCTTGCAAACTGGTTCACTTTCTTTTCCAGTCTGAGAAATCTGCCAAAGCTAGTTCATTAGGAGTTTAAAAATGTAATCTGACTGGGAGGTGAGAGAGGTTAAAGAGGAAGGCAAGGCCCAGGTTGAGGGCAGGGTGACAGGGGGTTATCTGCTGGGGGAGTAGGGGAGCACGGTCTGAGGCTGGTGCCTGCCCAGGGATTTGCTGTTAACCTGCTTATTTTAAACCCCAGGTTACGGGTCTATATATTTCCCTGGCGTTGTGAACTTAACCAACATGAACTTGGATGAGATTGTGCACGTCCGCAGGAAGGAGGTGATCGTTTATCTCGATGATGAGAAAAAGCCCCCGGTGGGTGAGGGCCTGAACAGGTAACAATCAGACTGAGTGATGCTGTGGCATCGGGATGGGCCTGTGAAATACACATGGCATTTTAAGGTTATCCAAACCTTGGGCCATGTAGGTGTTTGGAATTCACAAGAACAGAAATTGCCTGAAGCTTAAGTGAGATCCCAGCAGCAATATCAGACTCCACTGTCTGCATTGCAGTTGCACAGTGCTCCCAGGATGGATTGGTCTCAGAGTGAACAATGGCATAGGTTCACCCAAAACATTCCACTGTCTGATTCCCCCTTCCCAGAACTCCCATATTTGAATTCCTTGTAATCAGGTTACCACCTCACTGTTAGTGGAGATGTGACTTTCTAATGATGGACGGTTAATCCAGAGATCCAGGTAGTGTTCTGGGTACCCAAGTTCATATCCTGCCACAGTGGGTGGTGTAATTTGAATTCAATAGGTGTATGTAAATAAGAACCTTTGCTGATTGTTGGAAAACCCCTTCTGTTTCACTCCTGTCCTTTAGGGAAGGAAACTCATCCTTACTTGGTCTGACCCCATGTGACTCCCAACTCTCAGCAATGTGGTTGACTCTTCACTGCCCTCTGGCAATTAGGGATGGCTAATAAAACCAGTGATGCCCCATACACATGAATACATTTTTAAGTTAGCTACCAAAGCAGCTCTTTTGAGTGTGACAAAGATCAATGTTCCTTTATTGTACTTCCAAACTCCTTGGCATCTTTTGACACCAGGATCACTCTGTCCTTTTCCGAAATCGCAGAACTTGTCCAGGTGAATGGGGATTATATTCACTTTTGAGCCAGTTCTGTATCCAAATGGCGGCTTCTCCCTGTATTCCATGAAATCTAACCTTGCTGACCAGTCTCCCACAAAACCTCTTTCTTTAGTCATCCAGCATTCCCTATACCTACCAGCCATCCCTTTCACCCTGACAGGAATATACTTTCTCTGGAATCTTATCTCATTTCTGAAGGCTTCCTATTTTCCAGCCGCCCCTTTACCTGCGAACATCTGCCCCCAATCAGCTTTTGAAAGTTCTTGCCTAATATGTCAAAATTAGCCTTCCTCCAATTTAGGACTTCAACTTTTAGATCTGGTCTATCCTTTTCCATCACTACTTTAAAACTAATGGCATTATGGTCGCTGGCCCCAAAGTGTTTCCCTACTAGTACCTCAGTCACGTGCCCTGCCTTATTTCCCAAGAGTAGGTCAAGTTTGGCATGTTGTACATTCACATAGTGAATCAGAAAATGTTCTTGTACACACTTAACAAATTCCTCACCATCTAAACCCTTAACACAATGGCAGTCCCAGTCGATGTTTGGAAAGTTAAAATCCCCTACCATAACCACCCTATTATTCTTACAGATAGCTGAGATCTCCTTACAAGTTTGTTTCTCAATTTCCCTCTGACTATTAGGGGGTCTACAATACAATCCCAATAAGGTGATCATCCCTTTCTTATTTCTCAGTTCCACCCAAATAACTTCCCTGGATGTATTTCTGGGAATATCCTCCCTCAGCACAGCTGTAATGCTATCCCTTATCAAAAATGCCACTCCCCCTCCTCTTTTGCCTCCCTTTCTATCCATCCTGTAGCATTTGTATCCTGGAACATTAAGCTGCCAGTCCTGCCCATCCCTGAGCCATGTTTCTGTAATTGCTATGATATCCCAATCCCATGTTCCTAACCATGCCCTGAGTTCATCTGCTTTTCCTGTTAGGCCCCTTGCATTGAAGTATTTTTAAGTTTAATCAAGAAACTTATCTCAATAAAACATATAATCAAGAAAGAACCCACTCTATTCACTATCGTAGATTAACAGCAAGGCTATACTTAAATGTTTTCACTTACCTGTTTCTGTGCTGTGACCTCTCCCAGACAGGATCTGTTTGTTAATTTTCCCAGGCACACTGATGTCCCAGTGATACATGAATTCAACAGTAAAAGCAGTAACTGTGGGCTCTCCCGCCCTCTCTATATACATATGTATGTTGGAAATTTGGAACGAGATCAGAATGCTGCAGAAACAGCATTTTGAAACCATCTTAGTTCAATTTTCAACCTTGTTTTCAAAGTTCTTCATGACCCAACCCTTGCTATGTCTCTTTCAGCCGTACACTTCTCCATGATATCTGTGCTGTTGTAATTCCAGTGTTCTGTAAATTCACAATCTTAATCACTCCACGATTAGCAACAGTATCTTCAGCTTCTTCCCTCCCACTTTGGCCTTTGTTATGTCTTTTTAAGGCACTCCTTAAATCTGAACACTTTAACCAAATTGTTGGTCATCTGACCTCAGGTAATGTAGTTTAATGTTATATGTTAAAGGCATTGTATGAATAGAAATATTGTTTCAATATGTCCCCAGTTACTGACTTGCCATGCAGTGAGAGTAACCTCTCTGCTAATCTTTGACTTTTCTTTCTTATTCATTGAACCTTTCTTCGTAATCCTAATCCATGCTTGCTGGTCTGATGTTGTTGAATGATCTCTGTTACCTTTCTATGTCTTTTAGCCCTCTCTCCACTAGGGATGGCCTGTGGCATGTGATGCTCTCGCTGTGACCTGACCTTAACATTTACATCCCTTTTTATGCCCTTGTGTATAAATTGTGTTCACCGTTTTGTGTCCTTGTGTTTTCTGCAACATGTTCACTTTATCCAACCCCACCACCCAAACCTTCGATTTCTTTCCTTGTTTGATAAATTTTCTGCCCTCACGTGAAAATTCAGTGACACAACAGAAGGAGTACCCGTGCTGACTCTTTGAAAGAGCTTTCCAAATATTCCTATTCCGACGCCTGTTCCAAATATCCTGAAAAACCCATGATGGTTAATTCTCCAGGTCCCTGTTTGAAATTCTTGTTGAATCTGCTCTCGGGCAGTGTACTCCAGATCCTAAAACTTATTTTTAAAGTAAGTTATTTTCCTTGGCTGTTTTATCTCTATCTTAAATTGTCATCTGGTTGCCACCCATTATGCCAGCAAAATCGATAGCAAGGGAGAAATCCTTCCTAATTCTGCACATGTATTAAAGCTGTCCCATCCACTCCTGCTGTAAGGAGAACAACCCCAGTTCTTTCCATTTTTCCAAATATCCTCAGTACCACTTTAGTAAAATTTCTCTACAAATGATGCCTTCTGTTGGGGTGCAGTTGTATAGATTCCATTAGCCAAAAGTCATTCTTTCTATTTGAATTGTTTCATCTTAGAATATTACACTTTAAGTGTACTATATTGGTTCTAAAGGAGCTTCATGAAAACACTATAATAACACCATAAATTCTCGCTTTTTCTTCCATCCTCTCTCTTTAACTGCCTTCGTCTCTGCAAAGACGAGCTGAGGTAACGTTGGATGGAGTCTGGCCAACTGACAAGACCACTCGCTGCCTGATCAAGTCGCCTGAGCGCCTGATGGAGATGGGTTTTGAGGAGAGACTGGAGAGCTCATCACGGAAGCAGGGCGCTCGCTTCCTGGAGTACAGGTCTGAGACTGGCTCCTGGGTCTTCGAGGCAAGTGTTGACCTTGTTGCATTTCATCTTCAGTCCCTTCTCCTGTCTCTACCAGGGAGTCTCATGCCAGCATGTTCACAAGGTGCACTGAATCAGAAGCAGGTTTGAATCTCACTAAGGCTATAAACTGTGAGTATTTTAGATTTCAGCTGACTAACTATTCCTCACCCCTGTGCCAGCTTTCCTTTTGCTATTGGCCTTGGTCCCTTTCTCTTGCCTCACTTGCCATTGTGGAGTTGGATGGTTTGTGGCACAAACATGGCAGAGACACCCAAGTAGCTGGAAGGTAAAATGTCCAAGTGGTACTCTGAAACTGTAGGCATTCTCTGATTAACAGCAGTCTTCGGTGCACCAATGCAGTTTTTATAACTCCGTATTGGACATGGCCTATTGTGCTGCTGTTTAATCTGGAATTTCACATGGTTTAGATCGCTGACACTTCACTGACACAGCCCACTTTGCATTGCCTCCTCTCAAACATCCCCAATTGTTTGAGGCAGCATCAGGATTGGCCGAATGCAGAGCACTCCCCCTTACACTGTGGATGCTGGGTAAAGTGTTTTATCTCTGCAATTGGATGTTTACACAACTGACCCTCTGGTAAAGGGCCTTCAGTGCTGCAGTACTGAGAACATTGCACTGTCTCCTACATTGGAATGGTGACTGCACTTAGAAAATGTGATTGATTTGTCAGAAGTGCTCTGACTGTGAAGTGTGCTCTGGGAATTATCTTGCTTTGGTCATTGGAATCTCCCAATGACTGCTGCTCTATAATGACCAAGGCGATCTTCGGGTTATACCCCTTGGAGCTCACGGTTTGATCCCTGCATTTTCCCATTCCAGGTAACACATTTTTCCAAGTATGGGCTTCAGGATTCGGATGAGGAGGATAGTGAACTGCCTTCGAAAGCTGAAACCAAGAAGATGAAGACAGCAGCTCTTCCTGATCAGCAGGCAGCACAAATCTGCAAGCCTGTCAAGAACCTGCAGCTGGAGGTAACTCTCCCCCAAGCCCCTCTGCCTGTCTTAATGCATCTCCTTCCCAGCATGGCATTGTTAGGCTGCCAGGCTGTCCCATTCAACTGGCCCATACCTGATCATTTTCTCAACTACACAGACCTGCCTTTGTTCCATGTCTATGGATACCCCAACCAAAAAGACTTGCAGCGACCTGAGGAATGTGACTTCAACAATACAGTGTGGATTGTGCCAGTCTAATCAATGAAAAGCAGTGGTTCAGCCAGCAACCCTTGTTTGGTGGTTAGTGCACTAGCCTGTCAAGTCATATGGCTATGGAGTCAAATCCCACTCTAGAGACTTTAGCCTGCAGCGCTGACCTTTCAGTGCAATGCACTGCTTGAGGGAGGTCAGGCAAAAGCTTTATTTGCGTATTGCATCTTCTTGTATGTGTCGTAGGGTGTTTGAGACCTGGGGAACTCTCCCTAATGTGTGGGACCTGTGTTTATCCAATAACCAGTGTCCTTGACAAAACAGTTAATCACTTTCACATTTCGCAGTGTGGGAATCTTTCATTTTTTGGTCACATTTGCAAGCATTTTGATACCTAAACACTTTGAAAGGCTGTGAAGGGAACTACCTCCAAACATGGAGTGGCCAGCAAGTTACCGGAAATGCTTTTCTCTTTTTTTTTAAAGATGATGAAACCTAGAGTTATTAGCTTCCTCAATTTTTGAGTATAGAATAGCATGCATCTTTGCGCTGTTTTTATATCTGCTCATTTGGGCCTGCACTGTGAACCAGTACTGCTCTGTGATCTAACAGCGCTCCACTTTCCCATAGAGCCCACTGATGCAGCAGGTGGGGCGTGTGACCGAGTTTGACAGCGATATGGCTGACATCACCCAGGAGCCCATGCCGGACAGTTTATTGGATGAGGACATCAGTGAGGACCAGGAGCTTGTGTCAGCTTCCAGCAACATTGCATCCAGCTTGGGCATCAACCCCCACTCTCTCCAGGTAATGAGAGCTCTGTGAATGGCACATAGTGCTGGAGCCTGGCATTCTTCACTGTGGTGACCCTGGGGAGTGAGGTGAGGTGCTGCTATATGCCTAGAGGGTGCAGCTATGCAGGGCAGAAGCAGATAACAGCTGAACCACAAATCCCACTCATTGATCACGCAGCAGAGCGCTGCATCAAGGCAGAATGGGTTGGTACCTGACCTGACTGGTTTCCTGCTCTACTACTAATTTGTCTACTGAGACAGGATTGCAGGATGATACTTCCTGACCTTCTGAAATCCTTGTGGAAATGAGGGAGGTCAGAAGGAGCTTGTTCCTCCTCCGATTCTAATAATATTGCTTGAAGAAGAATCAGGGGAATAGTGATGAATGGGAAGCACTCTGAGATCAGAGAGACCTTGGTGTGTATGTACACCGATTCCTTCAGGTATCAGGACAGGTGGACAAGAAGGCAGACACTATACCTTTAGCTAATGCGTGGAGTTGTAAAAGCCAGGAGGTTATGCTCAAATTGTATAAAATGTTGGTTAGGCCACAGCTTGGGTATTGTGGGGTTTTGGAAGCTGCATTTCTACAGGGGGGTGTGATAGCAGGGACAGGGTGCAGAGGAGACAAAAGGGTCACATCTGTGATGTATAAAGTTGGGGATGTAAACAGGAAGAAACTTTTCCCTTTGGAAAGGGCATAGATTTAAGGTTAGGGTCAAGAGATTTACAGGCGATGGTGAAAAAGTTTCCTTTACCAGAGGGTGATGGGAATCTGGAACTCAGTGTCTGTAAAGGTGGGAGAGGCAGAAACCCTCCAACATTGAAGAAGAATTTAGATGTGCACTTACAGTGCTAAAGCATTCAAGCCTTACGGACCTAATACTGGCTTCAAATGGTAAAGTCCTTGTTTTTGACTGGAATAGGCTTGATGGGCTGAAGGGCCAATTTCTATGCTGTAGACCTGACACTTTTTCAAATTCCATGTCATGGTTGAATCAGGATCTGGCTATGGTATTACTGCCACATGGCAATAACTCGATGCCAGTCACCCAGTTGTCCATCTCTCAAAAGAAACACCCCTCCCCTCTCCAAAATACCCTTTCTTTCATTGTCACTTTTAATGATCCAACTCTTTGATCAACTTTTTTTAAAATAAATAAATTGACAGGCTGTCCAGCTAGACTTTGAAGACCCATTCCCCTGATTACAAGTCCAATGTGCCACTGTACTAATGGGAGCTTCTGAAGGTTTTCAACTGGTGATCAAAATCAGAAACCCAAGCTGGGGCGGTGCGGTGGCTTAGTGGTTAGCACTGCTGCCTCTCAGCGCCAGGGACCTGGGTTCGATTCCAGCCTCGGGTGACTCTGTATGGAGTTTGCATGTTCTCCTTGTGCCTGCATGAGTTTCTTCCCACAGTCTAAAGACTAGCAGGCTTGGATGAATTGGCTATGCTAAATTGTCCATAGTTTGCAGGCTAGGTGGGTTAGCCAAGGGAAATGCAGTGTTACAAGGATAGCGTAGATGGTGGGTGTGGGTGGGATGCTCTTCGGACGGTTGGTGTGGACTTAATGGGCTGAATGGCCTTTGTCAACACTATGGATTCTTTGATTTCCTTCTGTGTGTCTCCAGGTAATGAAGGCCTCGCTGTTGAGTGAAGATGAGGATGGCGATAAAATGCCAAATCAGCACTTTGCACATTTGACAGCTGATGACCATTGCCAGCGGATGTTACCACGGCAGATCTTGCTAAAGCAAGGGGAAAGATCGAAAGGTCTGGGTAAGTGCTGCACTCTTGATGGAATTGGTATAACTAACAATGACGCAAAGCTAACGGCACAGACTTCCCCACTGTTGATCGGGGTGCCTGATGTTGTGGTACGGTTCACCAGAAATGTGCTTTCAACGATGGGGCAGTGGAGAAAGAGCTTTACTTTGTATCTGAACCCATGCTGTAACTATGGCAACGATAGAAAACAGTAAAGCAGTTAGTGTTTCATTACAATCAGCACACTTCATGTTGTGATTGAATTTTGTGTCTACTTATAATTAAGTTGTATCTTTGAGATTGTTAGGACCACACTAATTATTGCCCTGTTGTAATGTATCATTCTCTCCAGAAGATAACTGAGGTGGAATATTTCGCTCATTCTTTCATTGACTTTGTTCCAGGTGGAGGCATGTTTTATTGCTCCTTTCCAAAGAAGTTCCTGCCTTTCACTGTCCACCAGGAGCAGAGACAGCAGCACTCTCCGACCGCTGTGGAGATTCTTCGCTCGCCGCCCCTTCACCCCTGGCCAGTAGCAGGCCAGCTGCCCTCCACATTCAGTGTGCCCAGCCAGCTGCCGGAGTTGCAGCTGAAGACAGTGGGAATTAGACGGCACCAGAGGCTGGTGCCAATGGAGCAGTCAGTTACCAACGGCAAAGGGAAGCTTCTGATGGACATGGCCCTGTTTGCAGGACGCTCGTTCCGGGTGGGCTGGGCACCCAACTGCACACTCTGTCACAGTGGCCAGCTACTGAGTCAGGTGACCGAATGCGACATTGACCCATGCAGTGTGGAGTATAACTTCTTTCCAAAGCCAGCAAAGATCAAACAGTGAGTAATGTACATTGCTGAGATTGGGGTGCGATTCTCAATGTGTGAAGTGTCAATATTCGTTTGAAGTGTGGTAGCCAGCAGTATAATCAGCAGTGACCTCTTAACTGAAAACCTTCCTACAGCTTTGCATTTGTTCAATTCTGTCTTTTTTGCTTGTCTGCCCAATAAATATTTTTGTTTTGCCAAATGCACCTGTGCCTTCAGTTTTCTAGGTTTTGGACTCTGGAATTTTCTCTCTTTTTAATGTTATCCTTGTCCTTGTCGTTGTCATCCTCCACCCCCCCCTCCCACCCACTCCTTTAACATCCTTTCTCTTCCCCTTTCCCCCCCACCCCCCCCTTTATCATCCTCCCTTTCAAGCGGGGCACCTTGAGCTGATAGCTGGCTATTACTGTGTTTGGGATGTTATAGAAATACCAGCTTTTGTGCTGTCTGGTCAGATTTATCAAAGGTCTACAATGGAGGTGGAAGCAGAGGAGGAAAGGCAAAACTTGGTGTGACCTTTTGCATAGGAGGCAGGATCAGGTAAAAGTCAAGATGAACCTTTCCAACACTTGCTAAGTCAAGAGTTGTCAGGGTCTGTTGTATAGAAGGCCAGTCACACTGGTCAAAAACAAGCACCTAACTGTTCTAATCCCATTTTCCAGCACTTGCTCATAGCCTTGTTCCGAGTTAAAAATCACCCAACACCAGGTTTAAAGTCCAACAGGTTTATTTGGAAGCACTAGGTTTCGGAGTGCTGCTCCTTCATCATCTGGGTGTGGTGGTTCCTGCCACAGCTGCAACCACCTGATGAAGGAGCAGTGCTCCAAAAGCTAGTGCTTCCAAATCAACCTGTTGGACTATAGCCTGGTGTTGGGTGATTTTTAACTTTGTCCACCCCAGTCCAACACCGGCATCTCCGAATCATCGCCTTGTATGACAGCATCAAAAGTGACCATCTAAATACTGCTTCAATGTTGTGCAGGTTTTAGCCTTTACCCCCCCCCCCCCCCCCCCCCCTCCCTACCTGGTATCAGCTGAGTGAATCTTCTCTGGACTGCCCCAATGCCTTTCCTTTCCTTCTGTAAGGAACCTAAACAGCATTTCAACTGGGAGAAGGTAAAGACTGCAGATGCTGGAAATCAGAGTCAAAAAGTGTTGCTGGAAACGCACAGCAGGTCAGGCAGCATCAGAGGAGCAGGAGAATCAACATTTCAAACATAAGCTCTTCATCAGCATTCCAGCTGCAGTCTGACAAGTGCCCGGCCTGGTTTAACCAAGGTTCAGTCTTTCTTTGCTCGTGCTTGGGGCACAACTCCACATTAGCCAGTCGGTCCACATAATGAGGCTCCCCATCCCCTGTATCACTGCGGCCATTTGCTGCCTCTGTACTCTGTCCAAGTCATTTTTGTTTATGATCACTTATGTTGAGCAAGAACTGTGCGCGGTGATATTGGGTACTTTAACACAGCCTCAAAAGTTGGAAAGCACATAATACCTCTCCATGTGGGCCACCAATTGGTCATTTGTGAAGGTAGTGTATAGGCTGCCTTATAGCACCAAAGACAGTTTGAACTTGGTTCCTGTCACTGGAGTACGAGACACTGTCCCTTCACCATTTGGCCCCGCCTGCTGTTAGCTCTGGCTTGTTTAATCTTACTGTCACTAGCTGAAGCAGAAGGCTACAGGGCCTCATCACACACTCTTGCACAGCATCCGGGCCAACATGCCCACACCACTCAGAGGGAGCACAGGCAAGAGGCTTGATAAAGACCCTGCCTTTCCCTTCTGAACGACTTCTCGTGCATTCTGTCTTTGTTTCTCTCCCCTCCATGCTCTCTTCTCCCCCTCCCTAGCCCAACCTTCTGTCTCTGTTCTCTGTAAATTATCAAACTCATTCCCCCTCTTTCACTGCCAAGAACATCTTTGTTCTTCCACAGTGTTGTTTTTATTCCAAAAAACATGAAATAGCTACAAGGAAACAGAGTTCAAATCCCATTATCTTAAATTATGGAATTTCATTGAATCTGGTCACTCGCAGTTGACATCACCAATGTTTGAGGTTGAAAACTCTGGGAAGTTGATTCCCCAGTCAGGGAAGTTGAAGTTGCAGTTCTACCCAGTTTGACCAGCAGGTGACTTCAGTCCCACAGCGTGACCAACCCTTGATGTCTTCAGAGAGATTACAAGTCACTGTGTAGCAACATCACCCAAATCCTAAGAACAGACGGAGTTGAGTTGAGGGGGAAACATTTTCATGATCTCTTAACACTTCCTCCTATGTGTTTGCAGTTGGCTGCACATACAAACTGAAATGCCATAAGGCAATTAATTGCATCTTTGATTGAGTGGTTACTGTACTGTCTTGTAAATGGCAGAGCCGTGCCTGATGAATCACTTAACATCCACATTCCATATTGCGTAGAATTTGCAGCATGGTAGCAGACCTCTACTGTCAGCTGGCACTCCCCTCCCCTCCTTTGTTTATGTCGATTAGATAATCAGCTTGTTGTAAAGTAACTTGCATCAGCTCGGAAGCTGCTGTCAGAACGTGGCTTGAGCCCTGTGTTCGCCAACACTGCAGTGTTGCAGTAAATGCCTTGTAGCATTATAGTGAGGAAACCTTCCAGCCAAGATGTGAATTGTGACTGTGTTTTGATTTGACAGTGTTTCAGAGCTTCCTTTCAAGGTGCATGTGGAGAAGGTGATGTTGAAGGAAGAGCAAGCGAGACAGGATTTGTCATTGTACACAGAGCAGCTGGAGATTGCTCTGCGCTACAGCCATGTGGGCACGGAGGGCAGCTGCCCTTTTGTTGAACCCCAGCAGGGGGTGGATGCTCTGCACGAGTATGCAGCTTGGATCCAGGAGGCTGAAGACAAGAGTGAATGCACAGAAGGTAAGTGAAGGGTTCAGCTCTTTGCAACCACCATGGAATCTCACTCCCATTTTTCAGCTTGGGTCTTTAGTTGTAAATTTATTCAGGGCCGCTCCCCTGCCTTATCGCTTTCCCACAACTCTGAGCTCTGTGCATTTCTCTGATTCCAGTCTGATGCATATCCCAGTTTTAGTTATTCATTAGATGTCTCCACTATAGAAGATGTAACCAACCCTGAAATAGCTGAAAATCAGAAAATGGAAGGCAAGGAGGTACTTGGGGGTGAGGCTGAGCTTAATCCTGTGGAAGTTTTGATAGAAGAACTTCCCTCTTGGTAGATGTTTAATTCTGTTGGTGGATGGTCTGCAAACCCCTGTTGAATGTGTTAAATGAAATGAGACACTGTGTTGCAGGTATTGTGAGAGATTGGTCGTTAGCATGGACACTGTGTGAGGCTCTCTGGGGTAACCTGAAGGAGCTGGAAGCTGCCTTTTCCGAGCCGAGTCCATACATCCAGCAGCTGGAGCGCAGGAAAGCGTTCTCCCGTTGGCTCTCTCGGACTGCAGAGGAGAGGATCGAGGAGGAGGTGGCTGTGTCTCGTCACATGAGTCACGTGGATGCTGTCTTCAGCTATCTAACTGGGAAGAGAATCAGTGAGGCGTGCAAACTTGCACAGCAGTCAGGTAAGAGCACCTCCAGTATTGACTGGCTGGTTTCACTTGTTGGTGTGGTGATGTTGACAGGCTCTGGGTTTTTGAGCCCTGGGTAGCTGATTTCCAGCTCCAAGGAGGAGCAGAAAGTCACAAATGTCAGAACAGGAGGAGAGGCAATTCCGCTCCCAAAAGCCTGTTTCTGCAGTCTAACTCCACATATACCCCCCCCCCGTTTTCCCCAGATCCCATCAGAGGCTTGGTTACATTTACGGAGGTGATAGTCTGATATCAGTCATCGGGAAGGTGCAGGAATCTTTATCAATGATAGAATAGATGTGCATAGAAAATAATGGTAGGGTGGCAGGAGCAGGCTCCTTAAGTCTGTTCCACTGTTCAAGAAGACGATGGTTGATCTGTGATCAAACTTGATTTACCTGTCTTTGACTCATGTCCGTTAATAAATTTGAGAGAGATTTTTTGTTAAGCCGATTTGACATTAACAACTGATGCAGCATCCATGTCCGTTTGTGGAAGAGGGTTCTGAACCCCTGCCACCCTCTCCTTTACGGCCTGGCCCTAATTCTCAGACTGTACCTCAGTCATGTTTGACAAGCTGCTGGAGTTCCTGTTTGAAGGTGTATTGGAGCAAACAGAAGAGATAAGGGAAACCCAGTGGAAGTGGTGTATTTGGAACTCCAGAAAGCTGTGGATAATATCCCACAAATGTGATTAGTAAATAAAACTTGACATCATTGTACAGGGGTTAATATGCAGGCATGGATTGGGGATTGGTTATTGGACAGAAAATAGTAAGAATACTTAGCTTATTCTCAGATTGGCAGACTGTGACTGCAAGAATCATTGGTGCCTGGGCCTCAGTTATTGTCACCATCCATTTGGGAAAGCAGTGATATTTCAGCTCCGTTGCTCTTGGGATCAGCACAAGACTTAAAGATTTAATGAAATTCCACCAGGTCCCTAATTCTGCTGTCTGATGCAGTCTGGTTAATGGAAAACACTGACCATGTTTCTGAACTTAACACAAAAACGCTGTTCTAATAACAGCACAGCACTACAGTTGCTAGAAATCTGAAACAGAAATTACTTGAGAAACTCTGCATGTCTGGAAGGATCTGTGGAGAGAAAGCAAAAGGGGTCAAAGTTAACTCCTGCTTTCTCTCCACAGATGCTGCCAAACCAGAGTTTCTTAGCAACTCCTGGTTTTTGTTTAAGGAGGTACTATTTATTATCAAGAAATCAATTTTAATAATTGGCAAATAAACATGTGAATTACAACTTAAAGAATTTGAAGTTTAACTCTGCCCCTTAAACCCTTGCGTACAAATGCAGGCAGATGAAAAAAAATCAGATGCTATGATTGGCAAAGGAAAAAAATTAAGGGAACATTGTAACACAATAATCTCTTCGGTCAAATAAGGGCATCAAAACTGTGAGCAGTAGGTGTGGTCTCACCAAGGGCCAGTGTACCTTCTTTACTTATTCCTTTTGCACCAACATTGCATTTGCCTTCCTGGGCATTTTATAATATTTGCACACATGCTGAGTTTGCTGGCAATCAAGTGGTGAAAATGTGGACCATGGAGTGGTTGAGGTGAAAAACATGGAAACCTTTTATAAAGGTCAATAACCATATGAGGGAGGGAGACTGGAAGGAGCTGGTGAGCTGAAGCCTGTTTTTTGCATTGTAAAGTCTCTCAGCCTGTTTCAGTATATCCGGCATAGTAGTTAACATCTTATTGAGTTTGAAAATGTGTCTTGTTACAATTGTGTAGAGTTATGGGAAGAGTGTACTTGGGATGTTGTGAACAGTTCTGGTCTCCTTGCATCAGGGAGGACCCTTTTATCATTGAGGGACTACAGTAAACATTCACCAGACTGATCGCTGAGATGTTGGATTGTCCTATGAGGAAACTGGACCTATATACTGTGCTCCACAAAGGAGCTACAGGAATGATGTAAAAGCATCCATGCAAGAGGTGGCTCTGAGTTAGAAAACTGAACCAGGGCCTTGCTACCTCATCTATGGTCAAGGAGGTCATAGAGTCAGAGAGATGTACAGCGTGGAAACAGACCCTTCGGTCCAACCCGTCCACGCCAACCAGATATCCCAACCCAATCTCGTCCCACCTGCCAGCACCCGGCCCATATCCCCCCAAACCCTTCCTATTCACATACCCATCCAAATGCCTCTTAAATGTCGCAATTGTACCAGCCTCCTCCACATCCTCTGGCAGCTCATTCCATACACATACCGCCCTCTGTGTGAAAAGGTTGCCCCTCAGGTTTTTTTTATATCTTTCCCCTCTCACCCTAAACCTATGCCCTCTAGTTTTGGATTCTCCAACCCCAGGGAAAAGATTTATCCTATCCATGTCCCTCATAATTTTGTAAACCTCAGCCTCCGATGCTCCAGGGAACAGCTCCAGCCTGTTCAGCCTCTCCTTGTAGCTCAAATCCTCCAACCCTGGCAACATCCTTGTAAATCTTTTCTGAACCCTTTCAAAAGTTTCACAACATCTTTCCAATAGGAAAGAGACCAGAATTGCACGCAATATTCCAACAGTGGCCTAACCAATGTCCTGTACAGCTGCAACATGCCCTCCCAACTCCTGTACTAAGTACTCTGACCAATAAAGGAAAGCATACCAAACACCTTCCTCACTATCCTATCTACCTGCGACTCCACTTTCAAGGAGCTATGAACCTGCACTCCAAGGTCTCTTTGTTCAGCAACACCCCCCCCCCCCCCCCCAGGACCTTACCATTAAGTGTATAAGTCCTGCTAAGATTTGCTTTCCCTAAATGCAGCACCTCACATTTATCTGAATTAAACTCCATCTGCCACTTCTCAGCTCATTGGCCCATCTGGTCCAGATCCTGTTGTAATCTGAGGTAACCCTCTTCGCTGTCCACTACTGACCAATCTTCGAATTCTTTGAGGAGGTAATGAGCACGTTTGACCAACAGCCAGTGAACATAGTTTGTTTGGATTTCCAGAAGGCCTTTGACAAGGTGCTGTACAGGAGGCTGCTAAATAAGATAGGAGCCCATGGTGTTGGAGGTAAGGTACAAGGTGTGGATAGTAGATTGGCTAACTGGCAGAAAGCAGAGAATGGGGATAAAGGATCTTTTTCAGGATGGCAGCCA
>NC_092747.1:3335551-3420989 GCF_047496795.1 Chiloscyllium punctatum
GTAAAGCTGTCCAGATCACATTGCAACATCTCTGCATCCTCCTCATAGCCCACCCTTCTTAGTGTTATCTACAGATTTTGAGACATTACATTTAATTCCCTCATCTAACTCACTAGCGTTTTGAGACTAGCTGAGGTCCTGGTACTGATCCGTGCAGAGCCCCTCGAGTCACTGCCTGCCATTCAGAGAAAAACCTGTTTACTCCTCCTCTTTGCTTCCTGTCTGACAAACCGTCTTCTATCCATCTGAATACTCTAGCCCCAATTCCTTGCACTTCACTTTGACCCATCAGTCTCTTATGTGGATCATAAGACAATAAAATACAAGAGCAGAATGAGGCCATTCACCCTATTGAGTCTGCTCTGTCATTCAATCATGGCTGATATGTTTCTCCACCATATTCTCTTGTCTTGTTCCTGAAACCCTTGATCCAATTACTAATCAGGAACCTCTCTAGCTCTGTCTTAAATACACTCAATGACTTTGCCCCCACAGCTCTCTTGTGGCAATTATTTCCACTTTTTCCCCACCCTTTGGCTGAAGAAATTCCTCCTCATTTCAGTTCTAAAGGGTTGTCCTTCAGTCTGAGGCTGTGCCTTCTGGTCCTAGTCTGCTCCTAATGGAAACACCTTCTCCACGTCCAGTTTATCCAGGGCTCTCCCTGGATATTCTGTAAGTTTCAATGAGATCGCCTCTCCTCCCTCTGAACTCCATCCAGGACAGACCCAGCGTCCTCAGCTGCTCCTCACTTCACAGGCCCTTCATTCCAGGGTTTGTTCTTGTAAACCTTTGTCAAAGACCATCTGAAAGTCTAAACAAACCACATCACAGTCATGCCTTATCCAGTGAAAGTCTACATTTAGTTTGTTTGTCTAGTCATTTATACGTTAAATCAATCTACATGTGTGTATTAATTAATCCAGAGTCCACAGCCTTTTTTGATGTCAGTGTGAAGATTTTCCAAGTTCCCATTCCCTATGTGAAATGCTTCCTGACATCATCCTAAGCACACCCTACTCCCAGCTCCAGAGGAAACAGTCTCTCTGCTTAACCAATAAACAATTTGAACCTCTCGCACAGGAGTCCCCTTCCTCTGTCTTTACCTGAGGAAACACAAACCAGGTCTGTGTAGCCGTGACATCTTAATGTATCTGATTAACCTGCTGAATCATCCAGTTTATCAAGTATTTTTCCTGATGTACGAGTGAGACACTTTGACTGGAGTAAATGAGATAGGGAGTGAAGACGAGCAGTCACTGACCTCACTGGGAGCCCAGCCTCACTGCGCTCTCGATCTTCTCCGTTCCCTCTGTTAGTGTGGCAGCCTGCACTTGGGCACTGGCTTTCACTATCTGTGTTGGACAGAGCACGAGCTGTTCTTTGAGCTTCCAATGGCACTTGTCTGTTTCTCAGCAATCTGCCATTCCCTGTCAAATCCCTGTGAAGTAACGCTGTATACTTACTGTCTTTTCCAGTCAATCCTGCACCAGTGCCACCAGCTCTGTAACAAACCTCATGCCCATCTTACAGCCGTCTGCATTTGAGAGCAGTAGCTGAGATATTGTGTGTGTGGTGGGGGGGGGAGGGGGAAGTGTTCATCCTCCAGACAGAGCAGATCCCTTTGCTGAGATATTGTGTGTGTGGGGGGAGGGGAGGGGGTGGGGGGAGGGGGTGGGGGGGAGGGGGGTGGGAGGCGGGGTGGGGGAGGGGGAGGGGGTGGGGGGGGGGGGGGGGGGAGGGGGAGGGGGTGGGGGGGGGGGGGGGAGGGGGGGGGTGGGGGGTGGTAGGGGGGGGTGGTAGGGGGGGGTGGTAGGGGGGGGTGGGGGGTGGTAGGGGGGGGTGGGGGGGGGTGGTAGGGGGGGGTGGTAGGGGGGGGTGGGGGGGGGGAGGGGGGGGTGTTCATCCTCCAGACAGAGCAGATCCCTTTGCTGAGATATTGTGTGTGTGGGGGGGTGGGGGGGAGGGGGTGGGGGGAGGGGGTGGGGGGAGGGGAGGGGGGGGTGGGGGGGGGGTGGGGGGGGGTAGGGGGGTGTTCATCCTCCAGACAGAGCAGATCCCTTTGCTGAGATATTGTGTGTGTGGGGGGGAGGGGGGGGGGAGGGGGGGGGTGGGGGGGGGTAGGGGGGGGGGTGGGGGGGGTGTTCATCCTCCAGACAGAGCAGATCCCTTTGCTGAGATATTGTGTGTGTGGGGGAGGGGGGGGGGGAGGGGGTGGGGGGGGGGGAGGGGAGGGGGTGGGGGTGGGGGGGGTGTTCATCCTCCAGACAGAGCAGATCCCTTTGCTCTCACGATGAGCTTTGTTGTACTTTTTCCCTGCGAGAATAAATTAGAAATATAGAAAGCAGGAGTAGGTCATTCAACCCTTTTGAGCCTGCTACCCCTTTCAGTCTGATCATGGCTGATCATCTAACTGCGTGCCCTGTTCCTGCTTCCTCTCCTTTTAATTCATTTCACCCTGATAACTATATCTAGAACAGAGGACAATACAGCACAGGAACAGACCCTGTTGGCCCTCCAAGCTGCCACATTTTGCCCTTCCACACTAAAACTGGCTTCACTTACAGGATCCTTATCCCTCTATCCCCTTCCTGTTTCCTGAATGCTGATGTTCTGTCTGCTTCCACCACCATCTCGGGCAGCACATTCCAGGCACTTGCCACTCTGTGGAAAATCCTGCCTTGCCCATCTCTTTCAAAGGTTCCCCCCCCGCCCACCGCACACAAGTGCACACACACCTATGTCCTCTAGTAACTGACCCCTCCACCCTGGGGGAAAAAGCCTCGTAATTCCCACTCTATCCGTGCCATTCACAATCGTACAATTTCTATCAGGTTGCCCCTCAACCTCCTGTGTTCCAGTGAAAACAAACCCAGTTTGGGCCAACCTACCTTTCTTACTACCCTATCTCCCTTCATTGTGGACCCAGATCCCTCTGTATATCAGTACTTCTAAAGGTTCTGCCATTCACTGTATAATTCCCATCTGTACTTGACCTTCCAAACTGCATCACTTCAGATTTGTTCAGATTAAACTCCAGCTGCCATTTTTCTGTCCTTGCCTCCAACTGATCTATATCCTGCTGTATCCTCTGACAACCCTTCTCACTATCCATAACTCCAATCTTTGTATCATCTGCAAACTTACTAATTAGACCAGCTATGTTTTCCTCCAAATCGTTATTTAGGTCACGAGCAGCACTAATCCCTGTGGAACACCATTAGTCTCAACCATCCATTCTGAAAAGCATCCTTCCACCGCTATCCCCTGTCTCCTATGACTAAGCCAGTTCTGTATCTATGTTGCCTGATACCATGTGACTGCACCTTTTGTACCAGTCTGCCACAAAGGACCTTGTCAAAGGCTTTTCTGAAGTCCATGTAGATAGCGTCAACCATGTTTTCCTCAATCGTCTTCGTCACCTCAAAAACACTCAATCATGTTGGTGAGGCATGACTTCCTCTGCACAAACCATGCTGCCTATCGCTAATCAGTCCATTTGCTTCTAAATGTGTAACAATCTTGTCCCAGCCAATCTTTTTCAATAATTTCCCAAACGCTGAGGCTCTCAGGCCTGTAATTTCCTGGATTCTCCTTGCTACCGTTCTTTAAACAATGGGGCGACCTTGGCATAGCTCCAGTCCCCTAGGACCTCACCAATGCCACAGAGGGTGCAGATATCTGTCAATGCTCCAGCAATTCATTCCCTATCCTCCCTTAATATTCTGGGATAGATCCAGGGACCCAGGGAATTATCTATCTTAATACTTTTTAAGATGCACAAAACCTTTTCCTTTTTAACAGCAACTTGGCTTAGAAACTCGACATGTCTTTTCCTGAGATCATCCTCCAGCAATTCCTGAATTCTGATCTACTCCTGTCTGAAATACTCCCGCGTGTCTGATGTGGATTTACCCTCAAACAGCTGCCTCCAATCCATACTCTCCAGTTCCTGCCTAATATTGTTGCAGTTCACCCTTCTCCAAGTTAACCACCACCCGAGCACTGCTGTTATCCCTATCCACCAGGATTTAAAACTCTCCGTATGATGGTCACTACTCCTGAAATACTCCCCCACTGAAACTTCACTCATCTGGCCAGGCTCATTTCCCAAAACCAGATCCAGTATAATCCCTTTCCTGGTTGGATTGTTTCCGTACTGTGTCAAGAAACCCTCCTGAATGGCCCTTAGAAATACTGCCCCATCCAAGCCCCGAGCTCACAGGGAGTTCCAGTCAGGGTAGAGGAAGTTCAAATCACCCACCACAACAACCCTGCTGTTTTACATCTTGCCAAGATCTCTCTACGTCTTCTCTCCTCTATCTCCTGCTGGCTGTCAGGGGGCCCGGAGTGTACCCCCAACATTGGGATTTCACCTTTCCTATTCCTGGGTCCGACCCAGATTGCCTCGCTGCCGGAATCCCCTGATGGATCCTCCCTGAGTACAGCTGTGAGATACTCCTTTACCAATAATCCAATTCCCCCACCCCTTTACCCCCCTTTCTCATACACCTGAAATATCTCAATCCTGGGACATCCAGCTGCCAGTCCTGTCCCTTTTTCAGCCAAGTCTCTGTAATCACAATAATGTCAAAGTTCCAAGTACTATCCAAAGCTCTAAGCTCTTGCCTTTTATACTTCTCTAACTGAAACATGTACACTTCTGATTCCTCCTCGAAAGCATTTAATGCTTTGGCTTCAATTGCGTTCTGTGGCAGAGAATTCCCCAGGCTCCCCACTCTCCAGCAGAAGACATTTCCCCTTCTCTCAGTCTGAAGTAGTCTACCCTGCATCCTTCAGTGCCTGGCTCTGGACCCCAGGTTATCAGGAACATGCTTACCTGTTCGAATTTTATAACCTTCTATAAGGTCCCCCTTCAATCTTCGAAACTCTCCGGTGCGTATAGTCCTAACTGATCCAGTCTGTCCTCAGTAAGTCAGTCCTGCCATCCCAGAATCTGTCTGGTAAATTGTCATTGCACTCCCTCCATAGCCACAACATCCATCCTCCGATAAGGAGACCAAAACCCCCCACAGTCTTCCAGGTGTGGTCTCACCAAGGCCCTGTACAATTGCAGCAAGACATCCCTGCTCCTGCACTTGAATTGTCTGACTATGATAGACAGTGTACCTTTTTGCATCATTCACAGTCTGCTGTACCTGCACACTTACCCTCAGCAACTAATGTACAAAGCCACACATCTCATTACACCTCCCCCTTTTCACAATCTGTTGCCATTCAAATAATCAGCCTTCCTATTTTTGTTCCCAGACTTTGCATTTATCCACATTATACTTCATCTGCCATGCATTTACCCACTCACTGAACTAATCCAAACCGTGCTGTAACATCTCTGCATCCTCCTCACAGCTCACCCTCCCACCTGTTTCAGGTTCAGATCACGGAGTGAAGAGATTTCTCCTGAATTGGTTTTATTTCTGATTCGCTTATATCGTATATCCTTCATTCTGTTCTGTCACCACCTCTCAAATGGAGACATCTCTTCTATTGTCTACTCTCATAAAGCTTTGTATTAGCTTTAGGATTTCAGTCTGCCCCACTCCCTCTGCTTTCTCTGGGGTAAGAATTCCAGCCTGTTACATCTTTTCTGAATATCAATTTTCAAATGAAAATGAGAATTGCCTGGCCCTAGTGAGGCTGAGGGAGGAGGTGGTTTTGAATGGGGTGAAGCTGCTTTTAAAAGTTGTTTCTGACCGATTTTTCTCTTTTTTTTTTGTTCCCCCCCCCCCTCCCCAATCTCTGCCAGACATGGCTAAACAGATAGCCAACATGCTGCGCACTGTGCTCGGGCTCCAGCACAGTGCAGAGTCACCTGGGGACAGAGCCCCGAGTCTCCAGCACGTTCCCCTCCGCCTGCTCGCCCCTTACATCCGCAAGCTGCCTATGCCTGAAGACTATGCCCTGGAGGAACTGCGCAGCCTGACTCAGAGCTACCTACGGGAGCTGGTTATTGGCCCTTAACCTCCTACCCTGTGGACAGGGTGAGGGAACCGTTCAATGCGTTTGGCGCCAGTGCACCTGTCCCTTTTGAGCTCAAGTTCCTCCGACAAATGCTGCCGTGAGACTCCGATTCTTCACTAGCCACTGTTATACAGAGGAATCGTTTCGAGACCTTTGCGAAAACCTGGAGAGGCAGTTTCCCAAACACGGATTGTGTCCCGTAGAACAAAGTTACAAGGGGCCACGAGACTCGCATGTTGGTGGGATGTTATGGCTTTTCTTTCTATTTTAATACTTCTCTGTTAAGTAATTAAGTGGACATGCAATGTTGATAAAAGATCAGCAGTGACTCCCTTTCTCTCTCTCTCTCCCCCCTGCCCCAACCCACCCCAAATAACAGAGAAACACTTGTTGATATTGGGCACTGATTTTGCTTAAAGCCATCTAGTTAAATGTGCAACTGTTTTGAGGGATTGAACACAATAACCATTGTTCTTTGCGAGTTGCATTTTGCCCTGCTGCACAGTCTAAAAGTTAGAAGAATATTGGGCACGTGTTGGAGGGTGGTCCCTCTGTGGTACGTAGCATCTCGACCCTAGGTGAGTCTGTGGGCTGTCCAGCAGTTCAGTAACTGTACCCCTCTAGTGGTAGCTGGTCCCCAATGGACCGGGAAACTGGTGCTTTTGAGATTCAGTTTAGTGGCAAAGCATCCGAGAAATGGCTTGGATTTGCTTGTTTTGAGTTACAACTTTCAACACACTTTCCCTCTTTCCCCCACGTTGTTTTCCCCATCCCTCAGAAAGGCCTGATTGCTTTGTGGTATCCCTGATACTCTGGTTGCTGCAACCAGTCTCTCTGCAGTGGGATATGAAGGTCTGTGGGCTTTAAATATTCTGTTGGTATGTCTCTGGGCTCTGATTTTCTGATCATCGTCCCACCTTGCCCACCATCCAGACAGAGAAATTAATCATCTAGTTAGTGTCGAAGCGAGTCTGTAAGGGGTCAGTGTTTATGTTCCTCTACACACTCCTCTGCAGGGGGAGAATGCAGGTTGGAGCTCAGCTTTATCCCAGATCCAGTCTGAGCTGTAGGTGTTCAACCCCCTGCCCCCATTGATCCATCATAAAACCTCAGGTGGTAGGCACGTTCATACAGAGTTGGAGGGCTTGGCCCAGCTAACGCACACACCGTTTTCTGAGGAAGGTCTTTGGGTTTGAATGATCCTGTTGTTGAGTGTGTTAAATACATCAAACTTGAATAATGTTTGTGTAATCACCTGTAATATTGGTGTAACAGGTCTGAAAGAGAGGCTCTCTCTCGAACCCACAGCTGTCCATTACCGCAGGGAGACTGTCCAAGTATAACCATGGCCTGTGTTTACAAATGCAACTAATTAAATCTCTTTTATAAGAATGGAATTGTAGGTAACTAAAAGGTCACCGAGGGGAGTCCAGTTTTTTTTTTCCCTGTACCCATTTATCTCTCTCCTGCTGCGTTCTAATGACTTTGCAGCCCGGGGGTCACTATCATAAAGCACAACGATGACAATGGAGTGGGCCCCTAGTAACCCTGGGGCAGGGATGTGGAGATGGGAACCAGCTGCGTTTCAGCACCTGATACTGCCTGGTGAGTTCAGTTTGGTCCCCACTGTGCCTCCCTCTTCACTGGGCAAGTTCAGCTCATGTGGGCCCTGGGATGGAGTAGTGTCGTGGGGGTAGCAGCCTGCTCATTCCATACTATAACCACCAACATTGCCCAAACATCACAATATTAAATGAAGAAAGTGTATTAAATACAAATCTAAAAGTTAGAAGTATATTGGGCACGTGTTGGAGGGTGGTCCCTCTGTGGTACGTAGCATCTCGACCCTAGGTGAGTCTGTGGGCTGTCCAGCAGTTCAGTAACTGTACCCCTCTAGTGGTAGCTGGTCCCCAATGGACCGGGAAACTGGTGCTTTTGAGATTCTGTTTAGTGGCAAAGCATCCGAGAAACTGCTTGGATTTGCTTGTTTTGAGTTACAACTTTCAACACACTTTCCCTCTTTCCCCCACGTTGTTTTCCCCATCCCTCAGAAAGGCCTGGATTGATTTCAGCTGTGCTTTGTGGTATTCCTGATACTCTGGTTACTGCAACAATTGTTGGAACATTCCCCTCAAACATGTGTCGAGTGAGCCCTGAGGAACTTCGGAAGGTTTCCAGCAGGAATGAATTTCTCTGTTTTTCTTCCTGTTCCTAAGTCCCGAGACCTGATTGTAAACACCAACGCAACCAGCCCCACCCAGAGCAACAGTGACACTGACTTTCAGGGACGTGTGCTTTTGTGTTTTCGAGGAAGATGTTGCCTGAAGACAGAATGACTCCATAAATGAATCTGAGAGAGACAGCATGGGCTCAGTAACAGCAGCACTGCATTAACTGGCAAAGCCATGGGCTAAATAGGCAAAATCGTGGAAGTTTACTACTTGACTTTGAGAAGATTATCATTGGGGGGGGGGGGTTGGGGCGGGGGGTGGTAGCAATGTTATTTACTTCTGATTTCCTTCAGAAACATTCTTCCCCACCCCACGCTGTGAACTGAGGTTTCTCCTTGTTGAGACTTGGCCGGTGTGACACTGGGGTGGGGGTGGGGTTTGCTGATAACCCAAAGGGTTTTTCCACTACCCCTATTACTGTCCAGCTCTCCAAGACTAACTTGGTTTGAGGAAGAGGGAAAGGGAGTGAGAGTAAGAGATCAGGTCTCCAGTAATCTCTAGTGTAACTGTTGGGATACCTGCTGGTGATATTTTACACCACAGATATAACGATACTTGAGGCAAGGACAGCTTCAGACTGGTGATACAAGCGACAGTGTGTAAGCAATCGAATGTTGTTTCCTTTGATCTCACGTGAGGTCTGTGTGTATGTGTGAATGTATATTCTTCAGCTGGCAGAGTGCAAGAAATCAAAATGTCCCCAGGTCGTTTCTCTCTGTACAGTGATTTCTGGGTTCAGCCTTTTGTTATCCTATTCCAAAAGAGGGGTCATCGCTCTTTCTGCATCTGTTTTTGGTTTTGGTCTGTTGGTGGGAGTGTGTGTGTGTGTGTGTCATGTGATATAATTTGCATTGAAATTTTTTAATATTAAAACAAATTGAAAATAAAGTAAATTCTCATAGATTGAGTATTCTTTTTAAACATTTTCTGTAGGAGTGGGGGAAGCGCAGTATTTTTTAATAAATGTGCAAATTTGAGTGAAGGTTGGAATTGTGTCCCTGTTTCTTTGTATGGAGTATGGCCAGCATTTATCTGTCAAAACTGAAAAATATGGTTGGGATTTGGCATCACTGAGCAGGTCAGCATTTATTACTGAGAGAGGGCAGTGAAGTGTTACCCACATTGCTGTGGGTTTGGAGTCCCGGGTAGGGCAGATCAGGTAAACCCTTCATTAAAGGGCATTAGCAAACCAGGTGGACTTTTGTCTACAGTTGTTACATTGACGCTCTTTTTATTGTCAAATTCAGCATCTACCATGGTGGGGTCAGAACCCATCATCTTCCTTCATTCATTCATGGGATGTGGGTGTCACTGGTTCAACAGCATTTACTGCCTATCCCTAATTGCCCAGAGGGCAGTTAAGAATTGACCACGTTGCTGGAGTCGCATGTAGGCTTCCCTAAAGGGCATCAGGGACCCAGGTGGGTTGTTCACCAGTCAGCAATGGATTCACGTTTATCATTATATTCTTAATTTCAGAGATTTATTGAATTCAAATTCCACCATCTGCTGTAGCAGGATTCGAACCTGGGTCCTCAAGTGTTATTTGTGTCTTTGGGTTAACAGTCCAGTGATAATGCCACTAAGAGTCTAGATTAGAGTGGTGCGAGAAAAGCACAGTAGGCCAGGCAGCATCCGAGGAGCAGGAATATCTACGTTTTAGACAAAAGCCCTTCATCAGGAATAGAGCTACTCGGGAATAATGCCACTAAGCCCATCATGCCTCCACAAAGGGAAATGTTTATCCAAACATTAGGCTGTGGTACTGGGATAGACTCATAGCATTACCATGGTACCAATGCTTCTCCCTTCTGCTGTCAAATTATTCATTTGCCCACAATTCTTTGCCTTTGATTAACAATCTACAAAATCTCTAGTTCACATAGTGATTGGCCTGACTGTGTTTCAAAGGTGTTGCCCCTTGGTTCGGACTCTGCTTCTGCCTCCAGCAAGTCCTTTTTGTAAAAAAGCCTGTGTATTATCACCCTTTTAATCTTCAACATGAAAGGAATTTGAGTTTGTAATTTAACTGAGCTGTCCCTTTGTCAGTCAGGAAACATAACCTCTGATATCCTGATTGACCTGGGTTGACCCAGGTTAATACCTATTGAGTGAAATAAAGATTGGTTTTTATAATGGGCCCTTAGTCTTTGAAAGCGTGGTAAATTGGGGCTGCAGTTGTAAACTTTCACACGGAGAGCATTGATCAATGTTTGATAATGGAGTCCAGTGGTTTTGAGGAAGAGTTGAGTGCATTATTTAATAAATACACATCCTCAAAATCAAGCCTGGGACTGGCCATTTGCTGAGTTTGTGATTAGTCCTAGTGTCTTTAGACAGGACACCCTTCAAGGATGAGCTGCATTGTCTGTCTCTGTCCACAAGTAAATACCAGGTTTATACTGAGCCCCGGAGGTAGAATAGAGTATAGAAGGGCTGGATTGTCCTGAACACTGTTCAACAAAGACCCCTCATGAAGGACTGATTAGGGGTTGTCACCATGGCTTTGTGCGTGGGAAATCATATCTCGCTAACTTTTTAAAGTTTTTTTTAAAGTAACAAAGAGGATTGATGAGGGCAGAGCAGTAGATGTGATCTATATGGACTTCAGTAAGGCATTCAACAAGGTTCCCCATGGGAGACTGGTTAGCAAGGTTAGATCTCACGGAATACAGGGAGAACTAGTCATTTAGAGACAGAACTGGCTCAAAGGTAGAAGACAGAGGGTGGTGGTGGAAGGTTGTTTTTCAGACTGGACGCCTGTGACCAGTGGAGTGCCACAAGGATCGGTGCTGGGTCCACGACTTTTTGTCATTTACATAAATGATTTGGATGAGAACATGAGGTATAATTAGTAAGTTTGCAGATGACACCAAAATCGGGGGTGTAGTGGACACCAAAGAAGGTTACCTCAGATTACAACAGGATCTTGATCAGATGGGCCAATGGGCTGAGAAGTGGCCAATGGAGTTTAATTCAGATAAATGTGGGGTGCTGCATTTTGGGACAGCAAATCTTAGCAGGACTTATACACTTAATGGTAAGGCCCTAGGGAGTGTTGCTGAACAAAGAGACCTTGGAGTGCAGGTTCATAGCTCCTTGAAAGTGGAGTCGCAGGTAGATAGGATAGTGAAGGTGGCGTTTGCTATGCTTTCCTTTATTGGTCAGAGTAGTGAGTACAGGAGTTGGGAGGTCATGTTGCGGCTGTACAGGACATTGGTTAGGCCACTGTTGGAATATTGTGTGCAATTCTCGTCTCCTTCCTATCGGAAAGATGTTGTGAAATTTGAAAGGGTTCAGAAAAGATTTACAAGGATGTTGCCAGGGTTGGAGGATCTGAGCTACAGGGAGAGGCTGAACAGGCTGGGGCTGTTTTCCCTGGAGTGTCGGAGGCTGAGGGGTGACCTTATAGAGGTTTATAAAATGAAAAAGGCATGGATAGGGTAAATAGGCAAAGTCTTTTCCCTGGGGTCGGGGAATCTAGAACTAGAGGGCATAGGTTTAGGGTGAGAGGGAAAAGATATAAAAGGGACCAAAGGGGCAACTTTTTCACACAGAGGGTGGTACATGTATGGAATGAGCTGCCAGAGGATGTGGTGGAGGTTGGTACAATTGCAACATTTAAAAGGCATTTGAACAAGTATACAAATAGGAAGGGTTTAGAGGGATATGGGCCAAGTGCTGGCAAATGGGACTGGATTAGTTTAGGAAATCTGATTAGCATGAACAAGTCTGACTGAAGGGTCTGTTTCTGTGCTGATATCTCTAACTCTGTTAGAAAGTCTGCTATTTGACAGATGGGGTTTATTGGTGACTTCCTGTAGTTGGGGAGTTCCTTCTTAATGATCATCATCACAAGATCCCTCTGTGATTGGCTGTGCAGGCAGCTGCCTGGAGAATTGGGACATGTGCTGAGGTGCAGTTATGCTGCCCTGTGTCTATCCCAGATGTTTGGTTCAGAGGGTTTTTTCCCAGATATTACCTTTGCTGCTTCCCAGAAGGACATGACCCTATTGGAAATCTCTCCCGAGCATGTTGGGTTGGGATTATGTTTTCATCTCTGACCCCCGGATGTGCAATTCTCTCTGAGCACTGGCTTTGTGGGATTGGGAACCCCGTGCCTCTGGTTTCACTTGGGTCACTGAGTTTGCCCCAGTCAAGAACAATGGGCCAAAGTGCTTTTTTGTTTAGTGCTATTAAATCTCTCCAATTTAAGGGATTTGGAAAAGTAGACCATTCAGCCCATCACTCCAATTCAATTGGATCAAGTCTGATCCATTACCTCAAAAGGACTTTCCTGTACTTTCTTCAAAAATCTCAGGATCTCTCTGTCCTGAAGCTGCTCAATGATTGAGCTATGACAGCTCTCCAGGTGGGAGAATTGCAGTGATTCATCAGCATCTGAGTGAAGGTGTTGCTCCTCATTACCCCGCCCCCCCCACCCCCGCACACCCCCCTGTTGAATGGCCTATCCATTATCCTGAAGCATCCCAGTTACATCCATCCTGTAAGACTTTAAGCTGTCATTCTCTGTAAGGCATATGGACCCAATCTCCCCTGATGACCCAGTCCTGTGCTATCCCAGCCATCAGTTAATCTGATGAACCTTCTAATGCATTCTCTCGCTTTGGGAAGAGCACAGCATCCACAATCAAAAGAGCTACCTTCTCTGATGGTGTGTGTTTCCATGAGCAGCTGTAATCACCAGGAATGGCTCGAAGGGACGAATGGCCACCACCTCCTATTTTCTGATTCACAAGGCGATGGTCAGACTCTCCGAAGCACTGCTTTCACCCAGCAATGTAGTTGACTCTTAACTGCCCTCTGGGGCAATTAAGGATGGGCAATAAATGCCAGCTTAGCCAGTAGCACCCACATCCCTGCCACATCCAGTTGTGGACAATTAACAAAGAACACTTATGGAAGAAGAGGCTCCATAAATATCTCCACCCATAATGCAGTGGGAAACCGGCAGGAGGCCTATACCGCACATATCCCAGTTTACCGGCAGTAGAGCATTGGCTGGAAGAGTGGCTGGAAGAGTAACTGGTAAGGAGGCCGAACTTTGACAAAACAATGTAACGGCGCAGGGGAGGAAAAATAAACCAGCAGAATGTTTTACACTAGGGGAGGAAATGTTTCCTTTCGGAGGGAACTGGGCATCACAACATTGATGTGCCGGTATTGACAGTCATTAGGAAGGCAAGTATTACATCAGCTTTGGTTATTAAAGAGTAAAGTCATCTTACCACGTTTACCCAGGCCCCCAGTGGGATTGCACATTAGCCTAGAGCGGACACACTGATCACTCATTACACCTGCTCCTGGGGGGGAGTGGTTCAAGCAGGATACATGGAGTAAACTGGGACCATAATCTCTCGGAGTTAGGAGGATGGGAGCTGATCAATTTGTAACATTTAATTCCAAAGGGATTAACAGGGTAGACCCTAAGAAACGGTCTCTATCTGGGATAGCTAGATCAGAGGTATGATCTTTGGTGAAAGGGCTGATCATTTAGAATTGAGTTGGAGATCAGTTTCTTCCCTCATTGGCTGTTGCAATGTCATGGACTATGTTCAGGACAACCAGGATAGATTTCAGGAGCAGAATGGGGTTGTGGGTTGGGGAGCGGGTGGATATTGAGCGAGAAGATCAGCCAGATTTGTGTCAAATATTGGAGCAGGTTGGAGGGGCTGAATGGCCTCCACCTGCTCCTATTTCTTACCCTCTCATTTCATGTTCCACTTCCAAGCTGGGAGGTTTATCACTCACTCGATGTCACTGACAGAAATTATATTTGCATAGTGCCCTTCACGATCTCCTGCCATTACAAAGCTCTTTGCAGCCCAATGACCTACTTCCGAAGGATTATTGTTGTTGTAACGTAGGAAGCCGAACAGCTGATTTGTACACAGCAAGATGCCACGAATAGCAGTATTGAGCAGAAGACTGTTCCTCTGACGTTACCTCAGGGGTATAGCCCCAAGAACGGGAGAAAGAGCACACCTGTCCCAAATCAGAATATGGGTCACCACCTCCAACTACACTTCAGACCTGCTCCAGATCAATGTGGTAATCTTGGGAAAGATTCAAGTTCACCTTATTTACCATGAGTTTGGGGTAAGATAATGTCACTGTCCATTCATACCGGGGTCAGACACAGGTCAAGGGGCACCTACAAACTAATGGCCTGCCCATCTCCATGGGAACATAATCATGGTCAAAGGGGCGATCGCTGTAATCCACCGTCTGTGGCTTGTTAAGCTCTGCAAATATTGACAGTTCTCCATGTGCCTGTGTTGCCACACATTTAAGAATAAATGTTTGAGATTAAAGATTGTTCTGGTTGATATTCATTAGCAGCACTCACTGTTTGTACAGTGGAACCGTGGGGTGTGAAATCCTTCGACACACTCAGACTGTGAGCACGATCAGTTCAGTCACGGTGTCGTCATGTCCCATGTCCCACATCAACAGCTTCCCAGCACTGACCCCTCAAACTCTGCAGAACCCACAACTCTCCTAACCTTCAGATTAGATTACTTACAGTGTGGAAACAGGCCCTTCGGGCCAACAAGTCCACACCGACCCGCCGAAGCATATACCACCAAGACCCATACTCCTGCGTTTACCCCTTCACCTAACACTACGGGCAATTTCCCATGGCCAATTCACCTGACCTGCACATTTTTGGATTGTGGGAGGAAACCGGAGCACCCGGAGGAAACCCACGCAGACACAGGGAGAACGTACAAACTCCACACAGAGAGTCGCCTGAGGCGGGAATTGAACCCGGGTCTCTGGCGCTGTGAGGCAGCAGTGCTAACCACTGTGCCACCGTGCCGCCCTCCAGTACTGACCCTCCACAGTGTGGCACTCCCTCAACACTGACCCTCTGACAGTGTGGCACTCCCTCAGCACTGACCGTCCAACAGTGTGGCACTCCCTCAGCACTGACCGTCCAACAGTGTGGTACTCCCTCAGCACTGACCCTCCGACAGTGCCCACTCCCTCAGCACTGACCCTCCGACAGTGCCCGCTCCCTCAGCACTGACCCTCCGACAGTGCCCACTCCCTCAGCACTGACCCTCCGACAGTGCCCACTCCCTCAGCACTGACCCTCTGACAGTGTGGCACTCCCTCAGCACTGACCCTCCAACAGTGCGGCACTCCCTCAGCACTGACCCTCCGACAGTGTGGTACTCCCTCAGCACTGACCCTCCAACAGTGTGGCACTCCCTCAGCACTGACCCTCTGACAGTGCCCACTCCCTCAGCACTGACCCTCTGACAGTACAGTTTGGTGGCGCTACAAAGACCATTAGGATCATGCTTGGGAGTGGGATTGGATTTCCGGCTCTTTAGACCTGGCGGTTTACCAGAACCTGTTCCAACTGGAATTACAGCTGCTGTGTAAAATATAATTGGATTGTAAATGATTAACAGGGACATTTGCTCCCTGTACTGTCCCCAGATCTGTGGAAAATCTTAATTCCGGTGTAACTCAGGCTGGTCACTTCAAGTAAGATTCTTCAGTCTAAGAGTTTAGTGGAAATATATCCACCCACAGCAGACATCAATGTATCAAGTTTTCCTTCATTCACCAACACTGACCTTCTGAAGTGCACCCCCAGCTCCACCTTAATCCTGAATTTCCCAGGTTGAACCTACATCCCTGAACACTACCAGCAATTTCCCATGGCCAATCCACCTAAACTGCACATCTTTGAACTGTGGGAGGAAACCCACGCAGACACAGGGAAAACATGCAATCCTCTGAGACTGGAATTGAACCCAGGTCCCTGGTGCTACAAGGCAACAGTGCTAACCACTGAGCCACATTTGCTCCTGACTAGTTCACCTAACATTATGGGCAACTTAGCACAGCCAATTCACCCGAGCCACCTTCACATTTCCTCCTCCATATTGTGATGACCAGTTTGCTCACCTCCATCACAGTCTCGTTCTCACTCACCCAGGCATCAGGAAGCATGGCCCGGACCTGCTCATGAACCTCATGGTATGTGGTCACACCCCATAACCCATTCCCGACTCCAGCTACTCACTGAGGATTCTCCCTGAGCATCCTGGTCACTCCCTCCCTCCAAACCGGCCAGCTCTGAGCTGAGGTGACTGACCGTGCAGCTGGTTTCTGTAGTTAGAATGACCTGTAACACACACCCCACCCCCACCCTCACAGTCTGACCTTCCCTTTTCCCAAGTGTCTCTTGTGACAGATTTAACTGAGTTTCCATCCATTGTGATACTTGCCTTTTTCTCAAACTAAACCACATTGGCAAAAAAAACATGAATGGACACATCAGTGCAGATATAAATCATGTTTAATAAAGTCATTCAGCCAAAGCCTATCGAATTCCCTTGATGATTTTCCTCAAGATATTCTATTTGGATACAGTAACATGATTTGATAAGTTGTTGTTGTCACAGTGAGGGGTGAATTCCCTCTCCGGGCTCCGCACAGCATCGGAAAATATTACTCCTGAGTCCGATTGTCGAATCAAACACAGAAATTGCTGGGGAAACTCAGCTGTTCTGGCAGTGGAGAGAAACACAGTTAACGTTTCAAATCTGATATGGTTCTTCTTCAGAACAGTTCGGGCCTTCAAGCCTCTTTGCTAGATTCAAACATTACCACTGTTTCTCTCTCCACAGAGATTGCCAGGCCTGCTGAGTTTCTCCAGCTATTTCTGTTCTGTTTTATTGATTCGCAGGATGTGGCTGTCTCTGGTTGGGCAGCATTTATGACCCATCCCTAATTGTTAACAATCATCCATATTGCTGTGGGTTTGGAGTCAGACTGGCTAAGAATGGCTGATTTCCCTTCCTAAAGGACATTATTTGTTTCAGATCTCCAACATTGGCAGTTCTTCAATTTATTTCAGATTCGAAAATGTTCTCCAATGAGGCCCAGCCAATTTCCCTCCTAAGCCCATGAATCAAATCATCCAATCATAACATAGTGCTTCAGGATAGCAACCAATTACAACACCCCATTTGAATGATAGCTGTTCACCAATTCATCCAATCACAGCGCACACTTTGAGCTCCCCAGCCAGTCAGAGTGCACACCTCTGAGCTCTCCAGCCAATCACAGATCACCATTGGCTGGTCTTGGCAAGTTTTGAGAACATTTGTAGCTCAGGTTGAGGTTTTGGATATGGGTTTGCGCTGAGCTTGAAGGTGTATTTCCAGACGTTTCGTCACCCCCAAGTGGTAATGTTACCTCGTAGGGTGACGAATCGTCTGGAAATGAACCTTCCAGCTCCACGAGCAAACCTACATCCAAAATCGTTGCCTGGTTCCAAGTTAGTTTTGGTTGAGAGATATATAATTGGCTGATGGAGGAAGTGGAGTGGGCTGATGAAGACATCCCATGAGGTGCTGATTGGTCACATTATTTGACTATTCCCCTCCTTCCACTTTGTGGACAGAGGTCTCCAGTGAATGCCCATCCCCAGCAGGATCCCAGACATTTTCCAATTCTCCAGGGATTTCACAGAAACTGTGTCTGCTCCAGCCATGGGGAGACCCCCCCCCCCCCCAATCCAGCCCATTCCTCCTGTTTTATTTTCTAACCAACCTGTTCAGAGATATTGTTACACACCCCTGGCTCAGAGGGAGGGATGCTATCATGGTACCACAAGGACCCCATTGGCCTGTTCTTTTTTATATTTTATAACCAAAAGTGATATCACGCACCACAGAGTGAAGTTCCCATCGAACCTGCCCCATCATTCAATAGGATTGTGGCTGACATGATTATCCACATTCTCACCTACCACTGATAACCTTTCATCCTCTCACCCATCCAGTATCTCCACCCGTCTGCCCTCTACACCCTCCAAGGACTCTGCAACCAACCGTTTCCAGGGAGAGAGTTGCAAAGATTCACCTCAGAGAGAGAGAGAGAGAGAGAGAGAGAGAGAGAGAGAGAGAGAGAGAGAGAGAGAGAGAGAGAGAGAGGGGAGAGAAGGAACTGCTCCTTGCTTTTGGGAAAGCCCATGATTTTTTAACAATGACTCCTTCGCTGAAGGAAGCAAGGGAATGAGCAGTGGATCTGACGGAGCTGGTCAGGGTCAACACTGAATCGACTGAGCAAGGAACCTGCCAACAGATGACAGTCCAAGTCCCTCAGCAGACTGAGGTGGACGGATATTACTGCATTCACAGGGGCGGGGGGGAGTCTTTGTCTCTCCCGAGCCCAGAGGGGTGTAGAGGCTCAATATACTGGAGACTCGAGATGAGTCGATCTTCTGAACCCTCGGGGGGTGGGGGAGGAGGGGGGGGCTGGTGCAGGAAAGTGGAGCTGAGGTAGACGGCCAACTCTCACTCCTATCACTTCTGTCCTGAATATTAAAGCTAACGATGAGCTAATTCCTGACTTCCCCCAACAAGCCCCAATTTGTAAAAAAAAATGTTATAATTCGCAAGGAGGCCTATTTCTTAATTTCTCAGTGAATTCCCTCCCTGGCTCCTGCCATCAAGAGATTAATGGAGGTGTTCATTCAGGAAATTCGAGGGGACTATTCCTGGGGGAAGGGGATGTGGGGGGTGACAGGTTCCTGAGCTAACACTGAGGGCCCCGGAGCCTCTCACACCCTTTGACCTTTGACCAGATCCAAGGTCGAGGATGTCTATACACAATGGGCCAGAGAGAGGAAGACAGTCCGGCCCTAGTTAATTAAAGGACATTCTGGAGCCTCTGGGCAAGAGAAGGTAGAAAATGCTGTTCACAGGATGAGGGCATCACTGGCTGGGCTGGCATTTATCACCCCATCCCTCATCTGAGGGATGTGAACTCAAGGGAGGTCCCGGGACATGAGGATGTACAACAACATTTGGCACAATGGATTCTGTAAGGTGTTCCCACGGCAAAGGGTTTAGTGCAACTAGAGAGAGGGAGAGAGAGAAGGATAACGGAGAGAGCAAGAACGACAGAGAGAGTGAGAACAAGGGATGGAATGAGAGAGGGAGAGAGTGAGAACGAGGGAGAGAGTGGAAGTGATAGAAAACAAAAAATTGAGAGCGAAAGAGAGAGTGTGTGAGAGACAGAGAGAGAGGGCAAGTGAGAGGGTAAAGGAGAGAGAGTGAGACAGGGAAAGAGAGTGAGAGGTTGAGAGAGGGAGTGAGGGGGGGAGGGGTGGGTGACACATGCTGCTGGTTGTCCCTGTCAGGTCAGCACACAGCTCCTGGTCTGCTTCCGATGGCTCCGATGGAGAACAGTCCGTGCTGCCTCCTCAAACACCTGGAGGACACCATCACACAGCAACGCCGAGCACTCCACGTACTTCACCGCCTTGATCTTACGGGCAAGCCTGGCCCCTTGTTGGTAACTGATTGGTGCCAGTTCACGTTTGAGGAGGTTCAGGATGGTGCTGGGATCGTGGCGGAGATCTTTCTTGGTGCCAACCAGTAACACGGGCACGTTGGGTCGATGGCGTTTAACCTCTGGGTACCAGTCATTCCAGATATCGTGGTAGGAGCCCGGGTCCCCGATGGAGAAACAGATGATGAAGATGTCAGTCTGTGGATAGTAGAACTGGCGGATGGACAGCAGATGCTCCTCTTGGGGAGCTGTGTCCCACAAGTTCAGAGTGACCATCCGCTGGTCCACAGTGATCTGGGTAGTGACGGCATCAAAGACGGTTGGCACACTGTCCTGGGGGAAGGCTCTGCTGGTGAGACAGACGATCAGCGAGGTCTTGCCTACTAGCTCGTTGCCTAGTAACATCACCTTGATGGTCACCATCCTCCACAGCCACTTCCACAGCCGACCTACAGCAAAATCCAACCTGCCATTAGTAAAAGAAAATGCAGATGTACATTTCTCTAGCACCTGTCCCAACCTCAGGATTGTGGGAATCCCTGTTCAAGCGAACTCACTGTTGTAATGTTGGAGACAGGCAGTGCACAGCAAGATCCCACAAGCAGCCATCTGATAAAGGATCAATAATCTGAGGAAGTGATGACTGATTGAGGGAGAGAAATGGGAGGGAAGTGGAGTCAGGGATTGTCAGATCTACTGTGATCACATTGAATATTTGCACAGGCTTGATGGGCCGAAGGGCCTACTCCACTCCTACTTCATATGGTTTAGTGGTCGTGGGTGATGATACAGGAAGCTGACAAGACTGAAGAGGCCTTAACTGAACATTTAACCCTATACATTAGGAGCAGAAATAGTCCATTCGGCCCCTTGAGCATTCTCACCATTCAATAAGATCATGGCTGATCTGTTTGTGTTCTGCATTCCACGTTCTCATCTACTTCCAATACACTCTAATTCCCTTACCTGAAAATGGGGGGAGGGGGACAATTAAACAACTCACTGGAGGAAGAGACTCCACAAATATCCCCATCCTCAATGATGAAAGAGCCCAGTATATCAGGGCAAAAGATAAGGCTGCAGCATTTGTAACAAACTTCAGTCAGAAATGCCGAGTGGATGATCCATCTCAGCCTCCTCCAGTGGTCCCCAGCATCACAGGCACCAGGCTCCAGCCAATTCAATTCACTTTAAATGACATCAAGAAACGGCTGGAGTCACTGGATACTGCAAAGCTTACGGGCCCTATTCCAGCAATAGGACTGAAGACGTGTGCTCCAGAACCTGCCACTCCCCGAGCCAAGCTGTTCCAGTCCAGTTACAACACTGGCATCTACCTGACAATGTG
The DNA here is from genome assembly GCF_047496795.1 of Chiloscyllium punctatum. Lineage (NCBI taxonomy): Eukaryota > Metazoa > Chordata > Chondrichthyes > Orectolobiformes > Hemiscylliidae > Chiloscyllium > Chiloscyllium punctatum. Next base: position 3,356,456 of record NC_092747.1, read on the forward strand.
GAACATTATCCAGGTATGTCCTGTACATAAATAGCGGGACAAATCCAACCTGGCCAATTACCGCCCCTACTCTATAACAGACAGTGTCTGGTTAGTGTTCCTCATCCCTTGCTGGATCTGCACTCGAACAGTTTGTGGTGCCCATGCACCAGAAAGTCTAGAACCCTATACCACCTCCGAACTCTTCACTGCATTTCAGAAATTCTCTGTTTTTTTTTAATCTTATTGTCAAAGTGAACAACTTCGCTTTTTCCCACAGTCTGCTCCATCTGCCAGTTTGCCCATTTTCCTAATGTCCTCATACCCACCTCTGTGTTGAGTTCTCTTCACAAGATACTTCCCTCTTTGGTACCATTCGCTGTAGTTAGTGACAGTGTCCTTGTTACTCTTGTCTCAATAGTTCATGTAAACTGTAAAACGTTAAGACCCAGTACAGACCCCTGGAAGTCTCCATCTGTCACGTCCAACCAATCAATGACCCCTTTACTCTCTGCTTTCTGCCAGTCAGTTAATTTTTCACCCATGCCAGTACCTCCCCCCCCCCCCCCCCCCCCCCCCCCCCCGCCACATACACCCACAAGTCACAACGTTCAGTATTATCCCGTTTTATGGAATCTTGCTCTGTGCCTTGAGGAAATCCAGGCACAGTTTATATCGGTGAGCACCCTTTCTGCACATACCTTGTATTTTAATTAAATAAACAGCAGCATTCACCAAGCACCAGGACAGATACATGAATCGGAAGGGAATGGAGGGATGCTGATCCGCTAAGTGAAGGCAGTTTTAGCAAAATGTGTTGGCACAGGCTTGGCAGGTCAAAGGGCCTGTTACTGTGCTGTATTGTTCTCAGCTCTGACTGCGGCCTCCTCCCCCCCAATGACCTGGAGCTTTTCCAAGTTTCCAACTGTCATCCCTTCCATGATTCGAACGGGATCATATTTGTACAATTTCCTGAATCTCGGGAGTTTTGGAAAATTATCACCAACTGCTTTTAAAACCCCCCGAGAATGGAATCCATCTGAACCTGGCGCCTGTCAGCTCATGGCTCCCTCTGTTGACTCCATCCCACTTCCACGATGATGGTAATTGCACCAGAGTCCTCTCCGAATCCCACCCCTGGGTTCACTGTGTGTTCGCAGTGTGTTCTATATCCTCCAGAGTGAAGACAGGAGCAAAGTATTTGTCCATTTCATCCACTGTTTCCTTCCGATGATCTCCTGGCTCTCACCCTCTAGTGAAAAATGCTCGTGTTACCTGATGCTTTTCCTTTTGAAATGTCTTTAAAAACTGCTCCTATCCATTTTGACATTCTCAGCTCACTTCCTCATACCCCGGTCTCTTCCTCCTGATTAATCTTTCATTCAATTCTCTGCGATTCTTCACATTCTGACTATTTATCTGACCTGTCACTCCTTTTTGTATCATTATCTGTTTTTCCCTTCAGTTTGATGCTTTCCTTAATTTCTTGAGATAAGATGGTGTGTCCTCCCTCTCGATTGGGAATATATTAACTCTCCGTATTTGCCAATGTCCCTTCAATTATCTGCCACTGTCTTTACTGACCTATCCTCCAACCTCCCCGCCACGTCATTGCATCTCCTTACATTGAAATCTCTCATCTTAGATGGTGTTTCTCCCTCTCAAACTGAACATAGTTTTCCGAATATTTTCCTAATCAATGATATTATGGTCATTGTTACCAAGAGATGTTTTCACTCTGAGGACCTGAATACAGCCATAGCCATAGAGTCATAGAGGTGTACAGCACAGAGAAAGGCCATTCGGCCTATCAGAGTCTGCACTTGTCCCCTAACTATTCTAGTCCCATTTTCAAATCTCACTATCTGCAGTGGGACAGTGGGATTTATCACAACTCACAAAACCAAGTCCAATCGAAAACTGCTGTCTGGTTGGCTCTGAGAAGCTGCCTTTAAAGCAGCAGCACAGTGGCACAGTGGTTAGCACTGCTGCCTCACAGGGACCTGGGTTCAATTCCCGCCTCGGGCGACTGACTGTGTGGAGTTTACACATTCTCCCCGTGTCTGTGTGGGTTTCCTCCGGGTGCTCCGGTTTCCTCCCACAGTCCAAAGATGTGCAGGTCAGGTGAATTGGTCAGGGATGTTAAGGCCATTGGGAATGCAGGGTTACAGGGGTAGGACTGGGGGTAAATCTCAGTGGGATGCTCTTATGAAGGGTCAGTGTGAACGTGTTGGGCCTGTAGGAAATCTATGGAAGTATTCTGTAAGCTTCTTCTCTGGTCAATTGGATTTTTCCAGTTCCGATGTCACTCAGGATTGTTGCCAGGCCAACACCCAACATTCTGATCGTGAAAACCTTGAGCCAGATTGGGGTCAGTGGTAGGGGACTGTAGACCACCCTGTCTAGTGACCTTTCTCCCCTCTTATTCCTCATCTCCCCCCAGGCTCCCCTGAACCAAGGTCATCACTAACTATTGCATCATTATTACCCCCTGAATAACCCCCCACCCCCCAGTATTTATCTAGCTTGTGATTTTTCTTAAATATCATGTACCCCTCGATGTTCACACCCTCATTCTCAATATCAGACAGTCATGGTTCTATAAAGGCGATCAGATTACATTTAATTACATCAACGTGCACACTCTGTTTGTTATGAATGTTACACACAGTCAGATATAAAGCCTTTAGTTTTGCCTTTTTGTTATCTTTGTAACATCTTGTCCTGACTGTTAGTACATCCTGAGGTTCGTAAATTAATTGTTGGTATTCTGGAACATGCGTTTTGGTGAAACAAGGCATGTTTTACCAAAGCTCTGCCTCTCACTCTTCAGGACAATATACAAGAATACAAATTCACAGGGAAACCAACATCGATGCTGCAATGAGAGGAGAGTGGACTCTGAATAATGGAGACGTTGCCATGGAGAATGCTCCCGTTAATACGATTGACAGTTACCTGCCAGACTTTGTTTAAACTTTAAACTAGGCAGGCTGACTCTGATTGGTCAGGGCATTGTCCTGAGAAAGGATGTTGTCTAAAATAGTCTGTAAAATATTCTTGTGAAATGTTCACAGCTGAGTCTGAAGTGAAAACTATCAACAAAAATATCCTTCCTCAGTCATTTTCTTTTGTTCTCTATTCTCTCTGAACCTTCTGTCCGTTCTCTGACCTTCATTCCCAAAATGATAATTATTTGTCTCTCCTGCTTTGACTCTGCCCCTTGATTCATGATCTCCAGTTAAAACCTGACCCCCCCCCCCCCGTTGTGTTGTACCCTGTGCCATAGCGTCACACTCAGCAAATTCTCTCAAACAGAGAGAACCTCAAAGCTGGGCAGCAGTCAGTGCTGTGCTCTTGTCTGTCCCTGCCTCATTCCTCACTCACTGTCACATCCTCCTCTCCCTGACCAATAATCCAGTCAGAAAAATAAATAAATAGATGGAAAAGGTGGCTCAGTGGTTAGCGCAGCTGCCTCACAGCGCCAGGGACCCGGGTTCGATCCCAGCCTCGGGCGACTGTGTGGAGTTTGCACGTTCTCCCCGTGTCTGTGTGGGTTTCCTCCGGGTGCTCCGGATTCCTCCCACAGTCCAAAGATGTGCAGGTCGGGTGAATTGGCCATGGGAATTTGCCCGTAGTGACGGAGGGGTGTGGTCTCACAGTGGGAAACACAGTGTTACAGGGATGGGGGGGGGGGGGAGGGTGTGGAGTCTGGGTGGATGCCCTTTGGAAGATAGGAGTGGACTTGTTGGGCTGAATGGCCTGTTTTCACATGGTAGAGCTTCTATGAAATCATCAGAATCACACAGTGTAGAAGTGGCCCACTCGCGAAATGCCAGACCTTTTACCTGCCCTCAGCCCAGTGCTTTAATGTTACGGTGTACCAGGGGCTCCCCTCTCTGCACTACCACTCTCCCAGGCACTGCCTTCTGGACTATCACCAACCCCCCCCCATCCCCCCACCCCCCCACCAGCCCCTCACCTTGAATCCGTGTTCCCTCGGGAATGATTCTTCAACTAAAGGGAACAAGCTGCCCTTATCCTTGCCCCTCCTCATCTTCCATGGAAAGTGAATGGACTGTCACCCTGTGTGTGGATGATGGAGGGGGATAGACAAGGCAAGAGACCTTGTGGATGGGGCCATGTGAGGTCATGTGCTGTAGCAGGAAGAATAGATCAGAAGGCTATTATTGAAAGCCAACAGATAGCTGTGGAACATAGGGATTTGGGAATCCTCTGTGCATTAAGATTCAAGATCCACATTCAGGTGGAAAGGCAAATGGAATGTTGGTCTTTATTTCAGCGGCAATTACTATAAAAGTGGGAGGTTTCACTAAAACGATAGAGAGCACAGCTGGAAGAGTGGGAATGGTTTCAGGTCCCTTATCGAAGGAGAGATAGACCTGCATTGGAGGCATCCCTGAGAAGATTCATGTTGCTGGAGGGACGGGTTGATGAGGAGAGGGTGAGGAGGTTGAGAGATGGCTTCATTCCCGGGGGATTTGACAGGGTGCACGTGGAAATGTTGCTTTTCCCCTGGTTCAACAGGGACCAGCGCGGCATCTTCTCGGAATAGGGGTTTGCACATTGAAGACAGAGATGAGGAAGAATCTCTTCTCTCAGACAGGAGGGAATCTGTGGAATTCTTCACCACCCAGGGCTGTTGGGTAAGTATGTTCCAGTGAGTCAACTCAAGGCTGAGACAGACAGAGTTTTAACCCGTGATGGAATTGAAGGAAAAGGCAGGAAAGAGGAGTTGAGGATAATCAGATCTTCCATGATCTCATTGACTGGCACAGCAGACTCGATGGGCTGAATAGCCAACTTCTGCTTCAGGATACTCAGTCATCAGTGAGAGAGCCTCCTGGAATAAAGCATTGAGGTAACGCTGCGCTTCCCTAATGAGCCCCAGCGTATACAGCTCACTGACCCCGAGTGAACAGTGCGGTGACTACACTGACAGTCAGACAGAAACACCCACCGACCGACCGACTGACTGACCGACTGACTGACTCACCAACTGACTGACTCACCGACTGACTGACTGACCGACTGACTGATTCACCGACTGACTGACAGACCGACTGACTGACTCGCCGACTGACTGACTGACCAACTGACTGACTCACTGACTGATTGACTGACCAACTGACTGACCGACTGACTGACAGACCGACTGACTGACTGACCAACTGACTGACTGACTGACTGACCGACTGACTGACTGACTGACTGACTCACCGACTGACTGACTGACCGACTGACTGACTCACCGACTGACTGACTGACCAACTGACTGACTGACTGACAGACTGACTCACCGACTGACCGACTCACCGACTGACTGACTGACCAACTGACTGACTGACCGACTGACCGACTCACCGACTGACCAACTCACTGACTGACTGACTGATAAACTGACTGACTGACTGACTCACCGACTGACTGACTCACTGACTGACTGACTGACCAACTGACCGACAGACTGACACATGGACTGACCAACTCACTGACTGACTGACTGACCAAATGACTGACTGACCGACTGACTGACTGACCAACTGACTGACTGACCGAATGACTGACTGACCAACTGACTGACTGACTGACTGACTGACAGACCGACTGACTGACTCACCGACTGACTGACTGACCAACTGACTGACTCACTGACTGATTGACTGACCAACTGACTGACCGACTGACTGACAGACCGACTGACTGACTGACCAACTGGCTGACTGACCAACTGACTGACTGACTGACTGACCGACTGACTGACTGACTACCGACTGACTGACTGACCGACTGACTGACTCACCGACTGACTGACTGACCAACTGACTGACTGACTGACTCACCGACTGACCGACTCACTAACTGACTGACTGACCAACTGACTGACTGACCGACTGACTGACTCACCGACTGACCAACTCACTGACTGACTGACTGATAAACTGACTGACTGACTGACTCACCGACTGACTGACTCACTGACTGACTGACTGACCAACTGACTGACAGACTGACTCACGGACTGACCAACTCACTGACTGACTGACTGACTGACCAAATGACTGACTGACCGACTGACTGACTGACCAACTGACTGACTGACCGACTGACCGACTCACCGACTGACTGACTGACTGACTGACCGACCCACAGACTGACTGACTCAGCTACTGACTAACTGACCGACTGACTGACTCACCGACTGACTGACTGATCGACTGACCGACTGAATGACTGACCGACTGACTGACTCACCAACTGACTGACTGACCAACTGACTGACTGACCGACTCACCGACTGACTGACTGACCAACTGACTGACCCCTGACTGACTGACCGACTGACTGACTCACCGACTGACTGACCAACAGACTGACTGACTGACTGACTCACCGACTGACAGACTCACCGACTGACTGACTGACCGACTGACCTACTCACCGACTGACTGACTGACCAACTGACCTACTCACTGACTGACTGACTCACCGATTGACTGACTGACCGACTGACCTACTCACCGACTGACTGACTCACCAACTGACTAACTCACCGACTGAGTGACTGACCAATTGACTGACTGACTGACCGACTCACCGACTGACGGACTGACCAACTGACTGACCCCTGACTGACTGACTGACCGACTCACCGACTGACTGACCAACTGACTGACTGACCGACTGACTGACTCACAGACTGACTGACCTACTGACTGACTGACTGACTGACTGACTCACCGACTGACTGACTGACCAACTGACTGACTCACCGACTGACCAACAGACTGACTGACTGACTGACTCACCGACTGACTGACTCACCAACTGACTGACTGACCGACTGACTGACTCACCGACAGACTGACTCACCTACTGACTGACTCACCAACTGACTGACTCACCAACTGACTGACACACCAACTGACTGACTGACCGACCAACCGACTGACCGACTGACTGACTCACCGACTGACTGACTCACCGACTGACTGACTCACCGACGGACTGACTCACCAACTGACTGACTGACCAAGTGACTGACTGACCGACTGACCGACTCAACGACTGACTGACTGACCAACTGACTGACCCCTGACTGACTGACTGACCGACTGACTGACTCGCCGACTGACTGACTAACTCACCGACTGACTGACTCACCGACTGACTGACTGACCAACTGACTGACTCACTGACTAACTGACTGATCGACTGACCGACTGACTGACTCACCGATTGACTGACTCACCAACTGACTGACTGACCGACTGACCTACTCACTGACTGACTGACCAACTGACTGACTGACCGACTGACCGACTCACCGACTGACCGACTCACCGACTGACTGACTGACCAACTGACTGACTGACCGACTGACTGACTGACCGACTCACCGACTGACTGACTCACCGACTAACTGACTGACCGACTGACCGACTGACTGACTCACCGATTGACTGACTCACCAACTGACTGACTGACCGACTGACCTACTCACTGACTGACTGACCAACTGACTGACTGACCGACTGACCGACTCACCGACTGACCGACTCACCGACTGACTGACTGACCAACTGACTGACTGACCGACTGACTGACTGACCGACTCACCGACTGACTGACTCACCTACTCACTGACTGACCAACTGACTGACTCACCAACTGACTGACTCACCGACTGACTGACTGATAAACTGACTGACTGACCAACTGACTGACTGACCGACTGACCGACTGACTGACTCACCGACTGACTGACTCACCGACTGACTGACTCACCGACGGACTGACTCACCAACTGACTGACTGACCAAGTGACTGACTGACCGACTGACCGACTCAACGACTGACTGACTGACCAACTGACTGACCCCTGACTGACTGACTCACCGACTGACTGACTGATAAACTGACTGACTGACCAACTGACTGACTGACCGACTGACCGACTGACCGACTGACTGACTCACCGACTGACTGACTCACCGACTGACTGACTCACCGACGGACTGACTCACCAACTGACTGACTGACCAAGTGACTGACTGACCGACTGACCGACTCAACGACTGACTGACTGACCAACTGACTGACCCCTGACTGACTGACTGACCGACTGACTGACCCGCCGACTGACTGACTAACTCACCGACTGACTGACTCACCGACTGACTGACTGACCGACTGACCGACACACCGACGGATTGACTCACCAACTGACTGACAGACTGACCAACCGACTGACCGACTGACTGACTCACCAACTGACTGACTCACCGACTGACTGACTGACCGACTGACTGACTCACCGACTGACTGACTGATAAACTGACTGACTGACCAACTGACTGACTGACCGACTGACCGACTCACCGACTGACTGACCAACTGACTGACTCACCGACTGACCGACTCACCGACTGACTGACTGACCAACTGACTGCCTGACCGACTGACCGACTGACTGACTCACCGACTGAATGACTCACCGACTCACTGACTGACCAACTGACTGACTGACTGACTCACGGACTGACCAACTCACTGACAGACTGACTGACTGACCAAATGACTGACTGACCGACTGACTGACTGACCAACTGACTGACTGACCGACAGACTGATTGACCGACTGACTGACAGTCTGACTGACTGACCGACTGACTGACTGACCAACTGACTGACTGACTGACCGACTGACCACCGACTGACTGACTGACCGACTGACTGACTCACCGACTGACTGACTGACCAACTGACTGACTGACTGACTGACTGACTCACCGACTGACCGACTCACCGACTGACTGACTGACCAACTGACTGACTGACCGACTGACCGACTCACCGACTGACCAACTCACTGACTGACTGACTGATAAACTGACTGACTGACTCACCGACTGACTGACTCACCGACTGACTGACTGACCAACTGACTGACAGACTGACTCACGGACTGACCAACTCACTGACTGACTGACTGACTGACCAAATGACTGACTGACCAACTGACTGACTGACCAACTGACTGACTGACCGACTGACCGACTCACCGACTGACCGACTGACTGACTCACCGACTGAATGACTCACCGACTCACTGACTGACCAACTGACTGACTGACTCACGGACTGACCAACTCACTGACAGACTGACTGACTGACCAAATGACTGACTGACCGACTGACTGACTGACCAACTGACTGATTGACCGACTGACTGACAGTCTGACTGACTGACCGACTGACTGACTGACCAACTGACTGACTGACTGACCGACTGACCACCGACTGACTGACTGACCGACTGACTGACTCACCGACTGACTGACTGACCAACTGACTGACTGACTGACTGACTGACTCACCGACTGACCGACTCACCGACTGACTGACTGACCAACTGACTGACTGACCGACTGACCGACTCACCGACTGACCAACTCACTGACTGACTGACTGATAAACTGACTGACTGACTCAGCGACTGACTGACTCACCGACTGACTGACTGACCAACTGACTGACAGACTGACTCACGGACTGACCAACTCACTGACTGACTGACTGACTGACCAAATGACTGACTGACCGACTGACTGACTGACCAACTGACTGACCGACCGAATGACTGACTGACCGACTGACCGACTCACCGACTGACTGACTGACCGACCCACCGACTGACTGACTCACCTACTGACTAACTGACCAACTGACTGACTCACCGACTGACTGACTGATCGACTGACCGACTGAATGACTGACCGACTGACTGACTGACCGACTGACAGACTGACTGACTGGCCGACTGACTCATTGACCAACTGACAGACTGACCAACTGAACAACTGACTGACCAGACTGACCGACTGACTGACCAACTGACTGACTGACCGACAGTCTGACCGACTGACAGACTGACTGACGAATGACTGACTGACTGACCGACTGACTGACCAACTGACTGACCAATGTACTTACCGACTGACTGAATGACTGATTGAATGACCGAATGACCAACTGACTGACCGACAGTCTGACCGACTGACAGACTGACTGACGAATGACTGACTGACTGACCGACTGACTGACCAACTGACTGACCAATGTACTTACCGACTGACTGAATGACTGATTGAATGACCGAATGACCAACTGACTGACCGACTGACTGGCTGACCGACTGACAGGCTGACCAACTGACTGACTGACTGACTGACTGACCGACTCATCGACTGACTGACTGACCGACTGACCGACTGACTGACTCACCGACTGACTGACCGACTGACTGACTGACTGACTAACAGACTGACCAAGTGACCAACTGACTGACTGACTGACCAACTGACTGACCGACTGACTGACTGACCGACTGACCAACAGATTGACCGACTGACTGACCTACTGACTGACTGACCGACTGACTGTCCGATTGACTGACCGGCTGATGGACTGACCGACTGACTTACTGACCAACTGACTGACCGACTGAATAACTGACTGACCAATGGAATGAACGACTGACCGACTGACTGACTAACCGACGGACAGACTGACTGAATGACCAACTGATTGACCGACTGACAACTGACTGACCGACTGACTGACTGATTTACTGACCAACGGACTGACCGACTGACTGACACACCGACTGACTGACTCACCGACTGACTGACTGACCGACTGACTGACGCACTGACCGACTGACTGACTGACTGACTGACTGACCGACTGACAGACTGACTGACTGACCAACTGACTGACCGACTGACTGACTCACCGACTGACCGACTGACCAACTGACTGACCGACTGACTGATTGGCCGACTGACTGATTGACCAACTGACAGACTGACCAACTGACCAACTGACTGACCGACTAACTCACTGACTGACTGACCGACTGACAGACTGCCTGACAGACCAACTGAATGACCGACTGACTGACCAACTGACTGACTGACCGACAGACCAGCTGACTGACCGACTGACCAACTGACCAACTGACTGACCAGACTGACTGACTGACCGACTAACCGACTGACTGACCGACTGACTGACCGACCGACTGACCAACTGACTAACGGACTGACCAACTGACTGACCAACGGATTGACTGACTGACTGACCGACTGACTGACTCACCGACTGACTCACCGACTGACTGACCGGCTGATGGACTGACCGACTGACTTACTGACCAACTGACTGACCAACTGAATAACTGACTGACCAATGGAATGAACGACTGACCGACTGATTGACTGACTTAACGACGGACTGACCGATGGACTGACCGACTAACCGACTGACTTATTGACCAACTGACTCACTGACTGACTGACTGACTGACTGACCAACAGACTGACCGACTGACTGACCAACTGACTGACTGACCGACAGACTGACCGACTGACAGACTGACTGACGAATGACTGACTGACTGACCAACTGACTGACCAACTGACTGACCAATGTACTTACCGACTGACTGACCGACTGATTGAATGACCGACTGACCAACTGACTGACCGACTGACTGACTGACCGACTGACAGGCTGACCAACTGACTGACTGACTGACCGTCTGACCAACTAACTGACTGACTGACCGACTGACTGACCGACTGACTGACTGACTAACAGACTGACCAAGTGACCAACTGACTGACCGACTGACCAACTGACTGACTGACTGACTGACTGACCGACTGACTGACTGACTAACAGACTGACCAAGTGACCAACTGACTGACCGACTGACCAACTGACTGACCGACTGACTGACTGACCGACTGACCAACAGATTGACCGACTGACTGACCTACTGACTGACTGACCGACTGACTGTCCGATTGACTGACCGGCTGATGGACTGACCGACTGACTTACTGACCAACTGACTGACCGACTGAATAACTGACTGACCAATGGAATGAACGACTGACCGACTGACTGACTGACCGACTGATTTAGTGACTTACTGACGGACTGACCGATGGACTGAACGATTAACCAACTGACTTACTGACCAACTGACTCACTGACCGACTGACTGACCGACTGAATAACTGACTGACCAACGGAATGAACGACTGACCGACTGACTGACTGACTGACCGACAGACTGACCGACTGACTGACCAACTGACTGACTGACCGACAGACTGACCGACTGACAGACTGACTGACAAATGACTGACTGACTGACTGACCAAATGACTGACCAACTGACTGACCAATGTATTAACCGACTGTCTGACCGACTGATTGAATGACCGACTGACCAACTGACTGACCGACTGACTGACTGACCGACTGACTGACTGACTGACCGACTGACTGACCGACCGACTGACCAACTGACTAACCGACTGACCAACTAACCAACTGACTGACTGACCGACTGACCGACTGACTGACTTACTGACCGACTGACTGACCGACTGACTGACCGACTGACTGACTGACCAAGTGACCAACTGACTGACCAACGGATTGACTGACTGACTGACCGACTGACTGACTGACCGACTGACTCACCGACTGACTGACCGGCTGATGGACTGACTGACTGACTTACTGACCAACTGACTGACCGACTGAATAACTGACTGACCAATGGAATGAACGACTGACCGACTGACTGACTGACCGACTGATTACCTGACTTAACGACGGACTGACCGATGGACTGACCGACTAACCAACTGACTTACTGACCAACTGACTCACTGACCGACTGACTGACCGACTGACCAACAGACTGACCGACTGACTGACCAACTGACTGACTGACCGACAGACTGACCGACTGACAGACTGACTGACGAATGACTGACTGACTGACCGACTGACTGACCAACTGACTGACCAATGTACTTACCGACTGACTGACTGACTGATTGAATGACCGACTGACCAACTGACTGACCGACTGACTGACTGACCGACTGACAGGCTGACCAACTGACTGACTGACTGACTGACCGACTGACCAACTAACTGACTGACTGACTGACTGACTGACTGACCGACTGACTGACCGACTGACTGACTGACTGACTAACAGACTGACCAAGTGACCAACTGACTGACCGACTGACCAACTGACTGACCGACTGACTGACTGACCGACTGACCAACAGATTGACCGACTGACTGACCTACTGACTGACTGACCGACTGACTGTCCGATTGACTGACCGGCTGATGGACTGACCGACTGACTTACTGACCAACTGACTGACCGACTGAATAACTGACTGGCCAATGGAATGAACGACTGACCGACTGACTGACTAACCGACGGACAGACTGACTGAATGACCAACTGATTGACCGACTGACAACTGACTGACCGACTGACTGACTGATTTACTGACCAACGGACTGACCGACTGACTGACACACCGACTGACTGACTCACCGACTGACTGTCTGACCAACTGACTGACTCACCGACTGACTGACTGACCGACTGACTGACGCACTGACCGACTGACTGACTGACCGACTGACTGACTGACCGACTGACAGACTGACTGACTGACTAACAGACTGACCGACTGACTGACTCACCGACTGACCGACTGACCAACTGACTGACCGACTAACTCACTGACTGACTGACCGACTGACAGACTGCCTGACTGACCAACTGAATGACCGACTGACTGACTGACCAAATGACCGACCGACTGACCGACTGACTGACTGACTGACAGACCAGCTGACTGACCGACTGACCAACTGACCAACTGACTGACCAGACTGTCTGACTGACCGACTGACCGACTGACTGACCGACTGACCGACTGACTGACCGACCGACTGACCAACTGACTAACGGACTGACCAACTGACTGACCGACTGACTGACTGACCGACTGACCAACTGACTGACTTACTGACCGACTGACTGACCAACTGACCGACTGACTGACTGACCAAGTGACCAACTGACTGACCAACGGATTGACTGACTGACTGACCGACTGACTGACTCACCGACTGACTCACCGACTGACTGACCAGCTGATGGAATGACCGACTGACTTACTGACCAACTGACTGACCAACTGAATAACTGACTGACCAATGGAATGAACGACTGACCGACTGACTGACTGACCAACTGATTGACTGACTTAACGACGGACTGACCGATGGACTGACCGACTAACCGACTGACTTACTGACTAACTGACTCACTGACCGACTGACTGACCGACTGACCGACAGACTGACTGACTGACTGACCAACTGACTGACTGACCGACAGACTGACCGACTGACAGACTGACTGACGAATGACTGACTGACTGACCGACTGACTGACCAACTGACTGACCAATGTACTTACCGACTGACTGACCGTCTGATTGCATGACCGACTGACCAACTGACTGACCGACTGACTGACTGACCAACTGACTGACTGACTGACCGACTGACCAACTAACTGACTGACTGACCGACTGACTGACCGACTGACTGACTGACTGACTAACAGACTGACTGACCGACTGACCGACTGACTGACCGACTGACCGACTGACTGACTCACCGACTGACTGACTGACTGACTAACAGACTGACCAAGTGACCAACTGACTGACTGACTGACCAACTGACTGACCGACTGACTGACTGACCGACTGACCAACAGATTGACCGACTGACTGACCTACTGACTGACTGACCGACTGACTGTCCGATTGACTGACCGGCTGATGGACTGACCGACTGACTTACTGACCAACTGACTGACCGACAGAATAACTGACTGACCAATGGAATGAACGACTGACCGACTGACTGACTAACCGACGGTCAGACTGACTGAATGACCAACTGATTGACCGACTGTCAACTGACTGACCGACTGACTGACTGATTTACTGACCAACCGGCTGACCGACTGACTGACACACCGACTGACTGACTCACCGACTGACTGTCTGACCAACTGACTGACTCACCGACTGACTGACTGACCGACTGACTGACGCACTGACCGACTGACTGACTGACTGACTGACCGACTGACAGACTGACTGACTGACCAACTGACTGACCGACTGACTGAGTCACCGACTGACCGACTGACCAACTGACTGACCGACTGACTGATTGGCCGACTGACTGATTGACCAACTGACAGACTGACCAACTGACCAACTGACTGACCGACTAACTCACTGACTGACCGACTGACAGACTGCCTGACTGACCAACTGAATGACCGACTGACTGACCAACTGACTGACTGACCGACAGACCAGCTGAATGACCGACTGACCAACTGACCAACTGACTGACCAGACTGACTGACTGACCGACTAACCGACTGACTGACCGACTGACTGACCGACCGACTGACCAACTGACTAACGGACTGACCAACTGACCAACTGACTGACTAACGGATTGACTGACTGACTGACCGACTGACTGACTCACCGACTGACTCACCGACTGACTGACCGGCTGATGGACTGACCGACTGACTTACTGACCAACTGACTGACCAACTGAATAACTGACTGACCAATGGAATGAACGACTGACCGACTGATTGACTGACTTAACGACGGACTGACCGATGGACTGACCGACTAACCGACTGACTTATTGACCAACTGACTCACTGACTGACTGACTGACTGACTGACTGACCAACAGACTGACCGACTGACTGACCAACTGACTGACTGACCGACAGACTGACCGACTGACAGACTGACTGACGAATGACTGACTGACTGACCAACTGACTGACCAATGTACTTACCGACTGACTGACCGACTGATTGAATGACCGACTGACCAACTGACTGACCGACTGACTGACTGACCGACTGACAGGCTGACCAACTGACTGACTGACTGACCGTCTGACCAACTAACTGACTGACTGACTGACCGACTGACTGACCGACTGACTGACTGACTAACAGACTGACCAAGTGACCAACTGACTGACCGACTGACCAACTGACTGACTGACTGACTGACTGACCGACTGACTGACCGACTGACTGACTGACTAACAGACTGACCAAGTGACCAACTGACTGACCGACTGACCAACTGACTGACCGACTGACTGACTGACCGACTGACCAACAGATTGACCGACTGACTGACCTACTGACTGACTGACCGACTGACTGTCCGATTGACTGACCGGCTGATGGACTGACCGACTGACTTACTGACCAACTGACTGACCGACTGAATAACTGACTGACCAATGGAATGAACGACTGACCGACTGACTGACTGACCGACTGATTTAGTGACTTACTGACGGACTGACCGATGGACTGAACGATTAACCAACTGACTTACTGACCAACTGACTCACTGACCGACTGACTGACCGACTGAATAACTGACTGACCAACGGAATGAACGACTGACCGACTGACTGACTGACTGACCGACAGACTGACCGACTGACTGACCAACTGACTGACTGACCGACAGACTGACCGACTGACAGACTGACTGACAAATGACTGACTGACTGACTGACCAAATGACTGACCAACTGACTGACCAATGTATTAACCGACTGTCTGACCGACTGATTGAATGACCGACTGACCAACTGACTGACCGACTGACTGACTGACCGACTGACTGACTGACTGACCGACTGACTGACCGACCGACTGACCAACTGACTAACCGACTGACCAACTGACCAACTGACTGACCGACTGACTGACTGACCGACTGACCGACTGACTGACTTACTGACCGACTGACTGACCGACTGACTGACCGACTGACTGACCAAGTGACCAACTGACTGACCAACGGATTGACTGACTGACTGACCGACTGACTGACTGACCGACTGACTCACCGACTGACTGACCGGCTGATGGACTGACCGACTGACTTACTGACCAACTGACTGACCGACTGAATAACTGACTGACCAATGGAATGAACGACTGACCGACTGATTGACTGACTTAACGACGGACTGACCGATGGACTGACCGACTAACCGACTGACTTATTGACCAACTGACTCACTGACTGACTGACTGACTGACTGACTGACCAACAGACTGACCGACTGACTGACCGGCTGATGGACTGACTGACTGACTTACTGACCAACTGACTGACCGACTGAATAACTGACTGACCAATGGAATGAACGACTGACCGACTGACTGACTGACCGACTGATTACCTGACTTAACGACGGACTGACCGATGGACTGACCGACTAACCAACTGACTTACTGACCAACTGACTCACTGACCGACTGACTGACCGACTGACCAACAGACTGACCGACTGACTGACCAACTGACTGACTGACCGACAGACTGACCGACTGACAGACTGACTGACGAATGACTGACTGACTGACCGACTGACTGACCAACTGACTGACCAATGTACTTACCGACTGACTGACTGACTGATTGAATGACCGACTGACCAACTGACTGACCGACTGACTGACTGACCGACTGACAGGCTGACCAACTGACTGACTGACTGACTGACCGACTGACCAACTAACTGACTGACTGACTGACTGACTGACTGACCGACTGACTGACCGACTGACTGACTGACTGACTAACAGACTGACCAAGTGACCAACTGACTGACCGACTGACCAACTGACTGACCGACTGACTGACTGACCGACTGACCAACAGATTGACCGACTGACTGACCTACTGACTGACTGACCGACTGACTGTCCGATTGACTGACCGGCTGATGGACTGACCGACTGACTTACTGACCAACTGACTGACCGACTGAATAACTGACTGACCAATGGAATGAACGACTGACCGACTGACTGACTAACCGACGGACAGACTGACTGAATGACCAACTGATTGACCGACTGACAACTGACTGACCGACTGACTGACTGATTTACTGACCAACGGACTGACCGACTGACTGACACACCGACTGACTGACTCACCGACTGACTGTCTGACCAACTGACTGACTCACCGACTGACTGACTGACCGACTGACTGACGCACTGACCGACTGACTGACTGACTGACTGACCGACTGACAGACTGACTGACTGACTAACAGACTGACCGACTGACTGACTCACCGACTGACCGACTGACCAACTGACTGACCGACTAACTCACTGACTGACTGACCGACTGACAGACTGCCTGACTGACCAACTGAATGACCGACTGACTGACTGACCAAATGACCGACCGACTGACCGACTGACTGACTGACTGACAGACCAGCTGACTGACCGACTGACCAACTGACCAACTGACTGACCAGACTGTCTGACTGACCGACTGACCGACTGACTGACCGACTGACCGACTGACTGACCGACCGACTGACCAACTGACTAACGGACTGACCAACTGACTGACCGACTGACTGACTGACCGACTGACCAACTGACTGACTTACTGACCGACTGACTGACCAACTGACCGACTGACTGACTGACCAAGTGACCAACTGACTGACCAACGGATTGACTGACTGACTGACCGACTGACTGACTCACCGACTGACTCACCGACTGACTGACCAGCTGATGGAATGACCGACTGACTTACTGACCAACTGACTGACCAACTGAATAACTGACTGACCAATGGAATGAACGACTGACCGACTGACTGACTGACCAACTGATTGACTGACTTAACGACGGACTGACCGATGGACTGACCGACTAACCGACTGACTTACTGACTAACTGACTCACTGACCGACTGACTGACCGACTGACCGACAGACTGACTGACTGACTGACCAACTGACTGACTGACCGACAGACTGACCGACTGACAGACTGACTGACGAATGACTGACTGACTGACCGACTGACTGACCAACTGACTGACCAATGTACTTACCGACTGACTGACCGTCTGATTGCATGACCGACTGACCAACTGACTGACCGACTGACTGACTGACCAACTGACTGACTGACTGACCGACTGACCAACTAACTGACTGACTGACCGACTGACTGACCGACTGACTGACTGACTGACTAACAGACTGACTGACCGACTGACCGACTGACTGACCGACTGACCGACTGACTGACTCACCGACTGACTGACCGACTGACTGACTGACTGACTAACAGACTGACCAAGTGACCAACTGACTGACTGACTGACCAACTGACTGACCGACTGACTGACTGACCGACTGACCAACAGATTGACCGACTGACTGACCTACTGACTGACTGACCGACTGACTGTCCGATTGACTGACCGGCTGATGGACTGACCGACTGACTTACTGACCAACTGACTGACCGACAGAATAACTGACTGACCAATGGAATGAACGACTGACCGACTGACTGACTAACCGACGGTCAGACTGACTGAATGACCAACTGATTGACCGACTGACAACTGACTGACCGACTGACTGACTGATTTACTGACCAACCGGCTGACCGACTGACTGACACACCGACTGACTGACTCACCGACTGACTGTCTGACCAACTGACTGACTCACCGACTGACTGACTGACCGACTGACTGACGCACTGACCGACTGACTGACTGACTGACTGACCGACTGACAGACTGACTGACTGACCAACTGACTGACCGACTGACTGAGTCACCGACTGACCGACTGACCAACTGACTGACCGACTGACTGATTGGCCGACTGACTGATTGACCAACTGACAGACTGACCAACTGACCAACTGACTGACCGACTAACTCACTGACTGACCGACTGACAGACTGCCTGACTGACCAACTGAATGACCGACTGACTGACCAACTGACTGACTGACCGACAGACCAGCTGAATGACCGACTGACCAACTGACCAACTGACTGACCAGACTGACTGACTGACCGACTAACCGACTGACTGACCGACTGACTGACCGACCGACTGACCAACTGACTAACGGACTGACCAACTGACCAACTGACTGACTAACGGATTGACTGACTGACTGACCGACTGACTGACTCACCGACTGACTCACCGACTGACTGACCGGCTGATGGACTGACCGACTGACTTACTGACCAACTGACTGACCAACTGAATAACTGACTGACCAATGGAATGAACGACTGACCGACTGATTGACTGACTTAACGACGGACTGACCGATGGACTGACCGACTAACCGACTGACTTATTGACCAACTGACTCACTGACTGACTGACTGACTGACTGACTGACCAACAGACTGACCGACTGACTGACCAACTGACTGACTGACCGACAGACTGACCGACTGACAGACTGACTGACGAATGACTGACTGACTGACCAACTGACTGACCAATGTACTTACCGACTGACTGACCGACTGATTGAATGACCGACTGACCAACTGACTGACCGACTGACTGACTGACCGACTGACAGGCTGACCAACTGACTGACTGACTGACCGTCTGACCAACTAACTGACTGACTGACTGACCGACTGACTGACCGACTGACTGACTGACTAACAGACTGACCAAGTGACCAACTGACTGACCGACTGACCAACTGACTGACTGACTGACTGACTGACCGACTGACTGACCGACTGACTGACTGACTAACAGACTGACCAAGTGACCAACTGACTGACCGACTGACCAACTGACTGACCGACTGACTGACTGACCGACTGACCAACAGATTGACCGACTGACTGACCTACTGACTGACTGACCGACTGACTGTCCGATTGACTGACCGGCTGATGGACTGACCGACTGACTTACTGACCAACTGACTGACCGACTGAATAACTGACTGACCAATGGAATGAACGACTGACCGACTGACTGACTGACCGACTGATTTAGTGACTTACTGACGGACTGACCGATGGACTGAACGATTAACCAACTGACTTACTGACCAACTGACTCACTGACCGACTGACTGACCGACTGAATAACTGACTGACCAACGGAATGAACGACTGACCGACTGACTGACTGACTGACCGACAGACTGACCGACTGACTGACCAACTGACTGACTGACCGACAGACTGACCGACTGACAGACTGACTGACAAATGACTGACTGACTGACTGACCAAATGACTGACCAACTGACTGACCAATGTATTAACCGACTGTCTGACCGACTGATTGAATGACCGACTGACCAACTGACTGACCGACTGACTGACTGACCGACTGACTGACTGACTGACCGACTGACTGACCGACCGACTGACCAACTGACTAACCGACTGACCAACTGACCAACTGACTGACCGACTGACTGACTGACCGACTGACCGACTGACTGACTTACTGACCGACTGACTGACCGACTGACTGACCGACTGACTGACCAAGTGACCAACTGACTGACCAACGGATTGACTGACTGACTGACCGACTGACTGACTGACCGACTGACTCACCGACTGACTGACCGGCTGATGGACTGACCGACTGACTTACTGACCAACTGACTGACCGACTGAATAACTGACTGACCAATGGAATGAACGACTGACCGACTGACTGACTGACCGACTGATTACCTGACTTAACGACGGACTGACCGATGGACTGACCGACTAACCAACTGACTTACTGACCAACTGACTCACTGACCGACTGACTGACCGACTGACCAACAGACTGACCGACTGACTGACCAACTGACTGACTGACCGACAGACTGACCGACTGACAGACTGACTGACGAATGACTGACTGACTGACCGACTGACTGACCAACTGACTGACCAATGAACTTACCGACTGACTGATTGAATGACCGACTGACCAACTGACTGACCGACTGACTGACTGACCGACTGACAGGCTGACCAACTGACTGACTGACTGACTGACCGACTGACCAACTAACTGACTGACTGACTGACTGACTGACTGACCGACTGACTGACCGACTGACTGACTGACTGACTAACAGACTGACCAAGTGACCAACTGACTGACCGACTGACCAACTGACTGACCGACTGACTGACTGACCGACTGACCAACAGATTGACCGACTGACTGACCTACTGACTGACTGACCGACTGACTGTCCGATTGACTGACCGGCTGATGGACTGACCGACTGACTTACTGACCAACTGACTGACCGACTGAATAACTGACTGACCAATGGAATGAACGACTGACCGACTGACTGACTAACCGACGGACAGACTGACTGAATGACCAACTGATTGACCGACTGACAACTGACTGACCGACTGACTGACTGATTTACTGACCAACGGACTGACCGACTGACTGACACACCGACTGACTGACTCACCGACTGACTGACTGACCGACTGACTGACGCACTGACCGACTGACTGACTGACTGACTGACTGACCGACTGACAGACTGACTGACTGACCAACTGACTGACCGACTGACTGACTCACCGACTGACCGACTGACCAACTGACTGACCGACTGACTGATTGACCAACTGACAGACTGACCAACTGACCAACTGACTGACCGACTAACTCACTGACTGACTGACCGACTGACAGACTGCCTGACAGACCAACTGAATGACCGACTGACTGACCAACTGACTGACTGACCGACAGACCAGCTGACTGACCGACTGACCAACTGACTGACCAGACTGACTGACTGACCGACTAACCGACTGACTGACCGACTGACTGACCGACCGACTGACCAACTGACTAACGGACTGACCAACTGACCAACTGACTGACCAACGGATTGACTGACTGACTGACCGACTGACTGACTCACCGACTGACTCACCGACTGACTGACCGGCTGATGGACTGACCGACTGACTTACTGACCAACTGACTGACCAACTGAATAACTGACTGACCAATGGAATGAACGACTGACCGACTGATTGACTGACTTAACGACGGACTGACCGATGGACTGACCGACTAACCGACTGACTTATTGACCAACTGACTCACTGACTGACTGACTGACTGACTGACTGACCAACAGACTGACCGACTGACTGACCAACTGACTGACTGACCGACAGACTGACCGACTGACAGACTGACTAACGAATGACTGACTGACTGACCAACTGACTGACCAACTGACTGACCAATGTACTTACCGACTGACTGACCGACTGATTGAATGACCGACTGACCAACTGACTGACCGACTGACTGACTGACTGACTGACAGGCTGACCAACTGACTGACTGACTGACCGTCTGACCAACTAACTGACTGACTGACCGACTGACTGACCGACTGACTGACTGACTAACAGACTGACCAAGTGACCAACTGACTGACCGACTGACCAACTGACTGACTGACTGACTGACTGACCGACTGACTGACCGACTGACTGACTGACTAACAGACTGACCAAGTGACCAACTGACTGACCGACTGACCAACTGACTGACCGACTGACTGACTGACCGACTGACCAACAGATTGACCGACTGACTGACCTACTGACTGACTGACCGACTGACTGTCCGATTGACTGACCGGCTGATGGACTGACCGACTGACTTACTGACCAACTGACTGACCGACTGAATAACTGACTGACCAATGGAATGAACGACTGACCGACTGACTGACTGACCGACTGATTTAGTGACTTACTGACGGACTGACCGATGGACTGAACGATTAACCAACTGACTTACTGACCAACTGACTCACTGACCGACTGACTGACCGACTGAATAACTGACTGACCAACGGAATGAACGACTGACCGACTGACTGACTGACTGACCGACAGACTGACCGACTGACTGACCAACTGACTGACTGACCGACAGACTGACCGACTGACAGACTGACTGACAAATGACTGACTGACTGACTGACCAAATGACTGACCAACTGACTGACTGACCGACAGACTGACCGACTGACAGACTGACTGACGAATGACTGACTGACTGACCGACTGACTGACCAACTGACTGACCAATGTACTTACCGACTGACTGACTGACTGATTGAATGACCGACTGACCAACTGACTGACTGACCGACTGACAGGCTGACCAACTGACTGACTGACCGACTGACCAACTAACTGACTGACTGACTGACTGACCGACTGACTGACCGACTGACTGACTGACTGACTAACAGACTGACCAAGTGACCAACTGACTGACCGACTGACCAACTGACTGACCAGACTGACTGACTGACCGACTGACCGACTGACTGACCGACTTACTGACCGACCGACTGACCAACTGACTAACGGACTGACCAACTGACTGACCGACTGACTGACTGACCGACTGACCAACTGACTGACTTACTGACCGACTGACTGACCGACTGACCGACTGACTGACTGACCAAGTGACCAACTGACTGTCCAACGGATTGACTGACTGACTGACCGACTGACTGACTGACCGACTGACTCACCGACTGACTGACCGGCTGATGGACTGACCGACTGACTTACTGACCAACTGACTGACCGACTGAATAACTGACTGACCAATGGAATGAACGACTGACTGACTGACTGACTGATTGACTGGCTGACCGACGGACTGACCGATGGACTGACCAACTAACCGACTGACTTACTGACCAACTAACTCACTGACTGACCGACAGACTGTCCGACTGACCAACTGACTGACTGACCGACTGACAGACTGACAGACGAATGACTGACCGACTGACTGACTCATCGACTGACTGTCTGACCAACTGACTGACTCACCGACTGACTCACCGACTGACTGACTGACCGACTGACTGACGCACTGACCGACTGACTGACTGACTCACCAACTGACTGACTGACCGACTGACAGACTGACCGAGTGACCAACTTACTGACCGACTGACTGACTGACCGACTGACCAACTGACTGACTGACTGGCCGACTGTCTGATTGACCATCTGACAGACTGACCAACTGACCAACTGACTGACCGACTAACTCACTGACTGACTGACAGACTGACTGACCGACTGACCGACTGACTGACCGACTGACTGACTGACCAACTGACAGACTGACCAAGTGACCAACTGACTGACCGACTGACCAACTGACTAACCGACTGACTGACTGACTGACCAACGGATTGACCGACTGACCGACTGACTGACTGACCGACTGATTGACTGACCGACGGACTGACCGATGGACTGACCGACTAACCGACTGACATACTGACCAACTAACTCACTGACCGACTGATGGACTGACCGACTCTCTTACTGACCAACTGACTGACCGACTGACTGACCGGCTGATGGACTGACCGACTGACTTACTGACCAACTGACTGACCGACTGAATAACTGACTGACCAACGGAACGAACGACTGACCGACTGATTGACTGACCGACGGACTGACCGATGGACTGACCGACTAACCGACTGACATACTGACCAACTAACTCACTGACCGACTGACTGACCGACTGACTGACCGACAGACTGACCGACTGACAGACTGACAGACGAATGACAGACTGACTGACCGACTGACTGACCAACTGACTGACCAATGTACTTACCGACTGACTGACCGACTGATTGAATGACCGACTGACCAACTGACTGACCGACTGACTGGCTGACCGACTGACAGGCTGACCAACTGACTGACTGACTGACCGATTGACCAACTAACTGACCGACTGCCTGACTGACTGACCGACTGACCGACTGACTGACCGACTGACTGACTGACCGACTGACAGACTGACCAAGTGACCAACTGACTGACCGACTGACCAACTGACTGACCGACTGACTGACTGACCGACTGACCAACGGATTGACCGACTGACTGACTGACCGACTGACTGACACACCGACTGACTGACTGACCGACTGACTGACTGACCGATGGACAGACTGACTGAATGACCAACTGATTGACCGACTGACAACTGACTGACCGACTGACTGATTTACTGACCAACGGACTGACCGACTGACTGACTCATCGACTGACTGTCTGACTAACTGACTGACTAACTGACTGACTCACCGACTGACTCACCGACTGACTGACTGACCGACTGACTGACGCACTGACCGACTGACTGATGCACTGACCGACTGACTGACTGACTGACTGACTCACCAACTGACTGACTGACCGACTGACAGACTGACCGAGTGACCAACTTACTGACCGACTGACTGACTGACCGACTGACCAACTGACTGACCGACTGACTGACTGGCAGACTGTCTGATTGACCATCTGACAGACTGACCAACTGACCAACTGACTGACCGACTAACTCACTGACTGACTGACAGACTGACTGACCGACTGACCGACTGACCGACTTACTGACCGACTGACTGACTGACCAACTGACAGACTGACCAACTGACCAACTGACTGACCGACTAACTCACTGACTGACTGACAGACTGACTGACCGACTGACCGACTTACTGACCAATTGACTGACTGACCGACTGACTGACCGTCTGACTGACCGACAGACAGACTGACCAACAGACTGACTGACTGAGCGACTGACTGACTGACCGACGGACTGACCGACAGACTGACCGACACACTGACCAACTAACCTACTGACCAACTGACTGATTGACCGACTGACAGACTGACTGACTGACCGACTGACTGACCAATGTACTGACCGACAGACCGACCAACTGATCGACTGACTAACTGACTGACGGACTGACTAACTGACCAACCGACAGACTGACCACTGACTGACTGACTGACGAACTGACTGACAGACTGACTGACTGGCCAACTGACTAACCGACTGATAGTCCGAATGACTGACCGACTGACTGACTGACTTACTGACCAACTGACAGTAACACTGACTGACTGACTGAATAACCGACTGACTGACTGACCGACTGACCAACGGACTGACCGACTGAATGACCAACTGACCGACTGACTGACCCACTGACTGACTGACTGACTGACTGACAGACCGAATGACTGACTAGCCGACTGACTGACCGACTGACTGACTGACCGACTGACTGACTGGCTGATGGACTGACCGACTGACTTACTGACCAACTGACCGGCCGACTGACTGACTGACCGACTGACTGACTGACTGACCAACAGACTGAACGACTGACTGACTGACTTACTGACCAACTGACTGACTGACTGACCGACTGACTGACCGAATGGCTGACAGACTGACCGACTGACTGACCGACTAACCGACTGACTTACTGACCAATTGACTGACTGACTGACTGACTGACCGACTGACTGACCGACAGACTGACTGACTGACAGACTGACCAACGGACTGACTGACTGAAAAACTTACTGACTGACTGGCAAACTGACTGACTGACCGACTGACTGACTGACTGATCGACAGACTGACCGACAGACTGACCGACTGACCGACCGACTGACCAACAAGACTGACTCATTGACTGACCAACTTACTGGCTTACTGACCGACTGACTGACTGACGGACTGACCGACTAACCGACCAACTGACTGACTGACCGACCGACAGACTGACTGACTGACCGACAGACCGACTGAACAACTTACTGACTGACTGACTGACTGACGGACCGATGGACTGACCGACTGACTTACTGACCAATTGACTGACTGACCGACTGACCGACAGACTGACCGACTGACTGACCAACTGACTGACTGACTGACTGACTGACTGACTGACTGACCAACAGACTGACCGACTGAGTGACCGACCGACTGACCGACCGACCGACTGACCGACGGACTGACTGATTTACTGACCAACTTACTGACTTACTGACCGACTGACTGACTGACTGACTGACTGACTGACTGACAGACTGACCGACTGAGTGACCGACCGACTGACCGACCGACTGAGTGACCGACTGACCGACGGACTCACCGACTAACTGACTGACCAATTGACTGACCAGCTGATGGACTGACCGATTGACTTACTGACCAACTGACTGACTGACCGACTGACTGCTTGACCGACTGACTGACTGACTGACGGACTGACCGACTGACTTACTGACCAACTGACTGACTGACCGACTGACTGACTGACCGACGAACTGACCAACTGATTGACTGACTGACCGACGGACTGACCGACTGACCTACTGACCAACCGACTGACTGACCGACTGACTGACTTACTGACCAACTGACTGACTGACCTACCAACAGACTGACCAACTGACAGAGTGACTGACTGACTGTCTGACTGACTGACCAACGGACTGACGGACTGACTTACTGACCAACCGACAGACTAACCAACTTACCCACGGATTGACTGACCGACTGACTGACCAACTGACAGTCACACTGACTGATCGACAGACTGGCCGACTGACTGACCGACTTACTGACCAACTGACAGTCACACTGACTGACTGACTGACTGACATACTGACCAACTGACAGTCACACCGACTGATCGACAGACTGACTGACTGACTGACCGACAGACTGACCGACTGACCAACTGACCCACAGACTGACTGACTGACTTACTGACCAACTGACAGTCACACCGACTGATCGACAGACTGACCGACTGACTGACTGACTTACTGACCAACTGACAGTCACACTGACTGACTGACTGAATAACTGACTGACTGACTGACCGACTGACCAACGGACTGACTGACTGACATACTGAGCAACTGACAGTCACACCAACTGACCAACTGACTGACTGACTGACCAACTGACTCACGGACTGACTGACCAACTTACTGACCAACTGGCAGTCACACTGACTAACTGACCGACTGACTGACTAACTGACCGACTGACCGATGGACTGACTGACTTACTGACCAACTGACAGTCACACAAACCAACAGACTGACTGACCGACTGACCGACTGACTGACTGACCCATGGAATGACTGACTAACCTACTGACCAACTGACAGTCACACCAACCGACAGACTGACTGACTGACCGACTGACCCATGGACTGACTGACCAACTTACTGACCAACTGACAGTCACACCGACTGCCTGACAGACGGACTGACTGACAGAGCCTGTTGTTTGTCTGATATTGTACTGTAGTCCATCTCCCACATCCTGATCCATGACCTGCCCTGTCACGTTTATTGTGTGCTAATTAATAGTCTTTATTCAACTAACTTAAAATTAATTAGGCCTACATTTCAGAATAAACTTTATTACTACCAATAAAGTCTACAAATACTTGTAGGTTATAGAGAGACATAGAAAAGCTGCAGAACTGGGCTGAGAGGTGGCAAATGGAGTTTAATGTGAAACAGTGTGAGGTGATTCATTTTGGAAGGAGCAACAGGAATAAAGAGTACTGGGCTAATGGTAAGATTCTTGGTAGTGTGGATGAGCATAGATCCCTGAAAGTTGCCACCCAGGTTGATAGGGTTGTTAAGAAGGTATATGGTGTGTTAGCTTTTATTGGAGAGGGATTGAGTTTTGGAGCCATACTGCAGCTGTACAAAACTCTGTTGCGGCCACACTTGGAGTATTGAGTACAGTTCTGATCACTGCATTATAGGAAGAATGTGGAAGCTTTGAAAAGGGTGCAGAGGAGATTTACTAGGATGTTGCCTGATATGGAGGGAAAGTCTTACGAGGAAAGGCTGAGGGACTTGAGGCTGTTTTCATTAGAGAGAAGAAGGTTAAGAGGTGACTTAATAGAGACATACAAGATAATCAGAGGGTTAGATAGAGTAGACAGTGAGAGCCTTTTTCCTCAGATGGTGATGGCAAACACGAGGGGACATAGCTTTAAATTGAGGGGTGATAGATACAGGACAGATGTCAGAGGTAGGTTCTTTACTCAGATAGTAATAAGGGTGTGGAATGCACTGCCTGCAATAGTAGTAGACTCACTACCTTTAAGGGCATTTAAATGGTCAGTGGATAAACATATAGATGAAAATGGAATAGTGTAGGATAGATGGGCTTCAGATTGGTTCCACAGGTCAGCACAACATCGAGGACTGAAGGGCCTGTACTGTGCTGTAATGTTATATGTTCTACGATTCAAACTGCACAGTTATTAAGCAGAAACCTGAATCATGATCCATTAAAAGGCAAAAACCTCATCACCAAATGCAAAACAATATTCCCACAGCCTCACACATCAGACTGACTCTCACAAAACTCCTTTGGATAGGTTTAATCCGAAACATCTCAATTTGAGAAGCTCCGACAGAGCCCACTCCCTCAGCACTGACCCTCCGACAATGCGGGACTCCCTCAGCACTAACCCTCCGACAGTGCGGGACTCCCTCAGCACTGACCCTCCGACAGTGCAGCACTCCCTCAGCACTAACCCTCCGACAGTGCAGCACTCCCTCAGCACTAACCCTCCGACAGTGCAGCATTCCCTCAGCACTAACCCTCCGACAGTGCGGCACTCCCTCAGCACTAACCCTCTGACAGTGCAGCACTCCCTCAGCACTGACCCTCCGATAGTGCAGCACTCCCTCAGCACTAACCCTCCGACAGTGCGGCACTCCCTCAGCACTGACCCTCTGACAGTGCAGCACTCCCTCAGCACTGACCCTCCGACAATGCGGGACTCCCTCAGCACTGACCCTCCGACAATGCGGGACTCCCTCAGCACTGACCCTCTGACAGTGCGGCACTCCCTCAGCACTGACCCTCTGACAGTGCGGCACTCCCTCAGCACTGACCCTCTGACAGTGCGGCACTCCCTCAGCAATGACCCTCTGACAGTGCGGCACTCCCTCAGCACTGACCCTCCGACAGTGCGGCACTCCCTCAGCACTGACCCTCCGACAGTGCGGCACTCCCTCAGCACTAACCCTCCGACAGTGCGGCACTCCCTCAGCACTGACCCTCTGACAGTGCAGCACTCCCTCAGCACTGACCCTCCGACAGTGCGTCACTCCCTCAGCACTGACCCTCCGACAGTGCGTCACTCCCTCAGCACTGACCCTCCGACAGTGCGGCACTCCCTCAGCACTGACCCTCCGACAGTGCGTCACTCCCTCAGCACTGACCCTCCGACAGTGCGGCACTCCCTCAGCACTGACCCTCCGACAGTGCGGCACTCCCTCAGCACTGACCCTCCGACAGTGCGTCACTCCCTCAGCACTGACCCTCCGACAGTGCGTCACTCCCTCAGCACTGACCCTCCGACAGTGCGTCACTCCCTCAGCACTGACCCTCCGACAGTGCGGCACTCCCTCAGCACTGACCCTCCGACAGTGCGGCACTCCCTCAGCACTGACCCTCCGACAGTGCGGCACTCCCTCAGCACTGACCCTCCGACAGTGCGGCACTCCCTCAGCACTGACCCTCCAACAGTGCGTCACTCCCTCAGCACTGACCCTCCGACAGTGCGTCACTCCCTCAGCACTGACCCTCCGACAGTGCGTCACTCCCTCAGCACTGACCCTCCGACAGTGCGTCACTCCCTCAGCACTGACCCTCCGACAGTGCGGCACTCCCTCAGCACTGACCCTCCGACAGTGCGTCACTCCCTCAGCACTGACCCTCCGACAGTGCGGCACTCCCTCAGCACTGACCCTCCGACAGTGCGGCACTCCCTCAGCACTGACCCTCCGACAGTGCGGCACTCCCTCAGCACTGACCCTCCGACAGTGCGTCACTCCCTCAGCACTGACCCTCCGACAGTGCGGCACTCCCTCAGCACTGACCCTCCGACAGTGCGTCACTCCCTCAGCACTGACCCTCCGACAGTGCGTCACTCCCTCAGCCCTGACCCTCCGACAGTGCGGCACTCCCTCAGCACTGACCCTCCGACAGTACGTCACTCCCTCAGCACTGACCCTCCGACAGTGCGTCACTCCCTCAGCACTGACCCTCCGACAGTGCGGCACTCCCTCAGCACTGACCCTCCGACAGTGCAGCACTCCCTCAGCACTGACCCTCTGACAGTGCAGCACTCCCTCAGCACTGACCCTCTGACAGTGCAGCACTCCCTCAGCACTGACCCTCCGACAGTGTGGCACTCCCTCAGCACTGACCCTCTGAGAGTGCCCACTCCCTCAGCACTGACCCTCCGACAGTGCGTCGCTCCCTCAGCACTGACCCTCCGACAGTGCGGCGCTCCCTCATCACTGACCCTCCGACAGTGTGACGCTCCCTCAGCACTGACCCTCTGACAGTGCCCACTCCCTCAGCACTGACCCTCCGACAGTGCGGCACTCCCTAAGCACTGACCCTCCGACAGTGTGGCACTCCCTCAGCACTGACCCTCTGACAGTGCCCACTCCCTCAGCACTGACCCTCCAACAGTGTGGCACTCCCTCAGCACTGACCCTCTGACAGTGCAGCACCCCCTCAGCACTGACCCTCTGACAGTGCGGCGCTCCCTCAGCACTGACCCTCCGACAGTGCGGCACTCCCTCAGCACTGACCCTCTGACAGTGCAGCACCCCCTCAGCACTGACCCTCTGACAGTGCGGCGCTCCCTCAGCACTGACCCTCCGACAGTGCGTCGCTCCCTCAGCACTGACCCTCCGACAGTGTGACGCTCCCTCAGCACTGACCCTCCGACAGTGTGTCGCTCCCTCAGCACTGACCCTCCGACAGTGTGACGCTCCCTCAGCGCTGCAGTAGGAGTTGGGTCTATCGTGTTTGCATTGCAATGTGGACCCTGTGGGCTGAATGAAGTGAATATTTGAATGTGGGGACAGCTTCATGTGAAAGTTATTAAAAACGTGGTATCTGTGTTTTTAAAAATGTATTCAGAGTCTGTACAGGAACATTTTAATTAACACCCTCCAATCGCTCTGTTTTATTATTAACAACATGTTCACACTTTGCGAGTTTGTGGTGAACCAATCCCTGGAGTGTTCCTCAGAATAGTGCCTTAACCAATCCAAGTTATTCTGGCAGAGTCATTGAACTGTACTGGTCTCTGGCAGAGGGAGAGGCCCTTCAGCCCATCAGGGCTGTGATAGTCAGGAACAGCCACCTGACTCCTCTAACCCCAAGTCCCAGCTCTGGACCCACTGCCATGTAGGCCCTGACATCACACGTACACCTCTAAATGCTTCTTAAATGCCCTAGCAACGCCTCTACCAATCAGAGCCCACTTGCCAACCAATCAGGGCCGTCTTTTCATGCAGCATAAATTGTCATCCCTTTTCCAGTTTTGAAAGTCTCGTGGGGGGTGTCCTGGATCATCCGGGCCCGCCAGCTTGGATTGTGTCTGTTTGGCAGCAAGGCCCGTGGTTATCCGGACAGATTCCTGGGAAGTGGGTGTTTCAGGGACCATCCTTGAGCACCCTTTGGAGATTCTGGAATCTGCTCACTTGTACCACAGGAGTTTGGACAGTTTGTAATGGAACACAAGGAGATTGACCCAGGGTTCGTCCTGGAAATAAACCAGGGAATGGGAGGGAGGGAGAGAGACAGCGAGGGAGGGAGAGAGGGAGAGAGAGTGGAGGGAGGGAGGGAGAGAGGGAGGGAGAGAGGGAGGGAGAGAGGGAGGGAGGGAGAGAGAGGGGAGGGAGGGAGGGAGAGAGGGAGAGAGGGAGGGAGGGAGAGAGACAGCGAGGGAGGGAGAGAGGGAGAGAGAGGGGAGGGAGGGAGGGAGGGAGGGAGAGAGGGAGAGAGGGAGGGAGGGAGAGAGACAGCGAGGGAGGGAGAGAGAGGGGAGGGAGGGAGGGAGGGAGGGGGAGAGGAGAGAGGGAGGGAGAGCGGGAGAGAGGGAGGGAGAGAGGGAGGGAGGGAGGGAGAGAGGAGAGAGGGAGGGAAAGAGGGAGAGAGGGAGGGAGAGAGGGAGAGAAAGGGGAGGGAGGGAGGGAGAGAGGGAGGGGGAGAGGAGAGAGGGAGGGGGGAGAGGAGAGAGGGAGGGAGAGAGGGAGAGAGAGGGGAGGGAGGGGGAGAGGAGAGAGGGAGGGAGGGAGAGAGGAGGGAGAGAGGGAGAGAGAGGGAGAGAGAGGGAGAGAGAGAGGGAGAGAGGGAGAGAGAGAGGGAGAGAGGAGGGAGGGAGACTCCTGAGGGAAGTGGTGCTGAGTGAAGTGTAGGAACTGCAATGATTAGTCTCCACCTCCTGATCCACTTCATTTCAGGATTTTAAAAGATGCAGTGGGTGAAATGTCTGATGCTAATTAATTTAATTTTATAAAGTGTCCTTGAGTCATGGAAGGTTCCATTCCAATGGGAAATTGTGAATAAACCAGTTTGATTAAAATGGAAAGAAAGCAGCCAACAGGAAAGACAGACCCAGTTAACATCGGGATTGGGAAAATATTCAAAACAGGTTGTGAAAGACATTGTTACAGGGCACTTGGGATCATTTAAGATCATCAGGATGAGCCAACATGCTTTTGTTGAAAGGAAACTGTGTTTAACTAATTGATTGAAATTGTTTGAAGAAGTAACGTGTTTTGGATCAAGGGGAGCCAGTGAGTGTATTATATCTAGACATGGAGTCGCAGATTCTGAGAGTCATACAGCCCGGAAACAGACCCTTCGGCCCAACCAGTCCATGCCGACCATGTTCCCAAACTAAACCAGTCCCAGCTGCCTGCTCCTAGCCTGGATCCCTCCATCTCTCCCCTATCCATGACCTTATCCAAATGTCTTTTAAACACTGCAATGTGTCCACACCCCCCACTTCCTCTGAAAGTTCATTCCACACACAAACCACTCTCTGCGTAAAAAAGTTGCTCTCATATACTTTTTAAAATGTTCTCCTCTCCCCTTAAATATCCCCCCCACCCAGTCTCAAAATCCCCCACCCTAAGGAAAAGAGACCTGCAATTCACTTTATCTATACTTTATCAACCTCTGTAAGGTCACCCCTCAACCTCCGACTGTCCCTTGTCTGTTTACCCAGTCTCTCCTATAACTCCAACCCTCCTTTCCAGCAATATCTGATACCCACCCACCAGGGATTTGAGAAGTTTCCACATGAAGGCTGACCTGCGCAAAGTGAAAGCTGATGGAGTCGGGGGTAACATACTGACGTGGACAGAGGGTTAGCTTCTCAACAGATGAAGGTGAATTCACCATGGCCCAGCAGAGGGGGGAGGGGGACGGTGCCTCAGCCAGTGGGACAGATTGAGAGGTGGGACCTTTCTGGTAACTTCAGGCAGTGCAAGAATTGAAGCCACATTGTTAGCGTCACTCACCAACCATCCAACCAACTGAGCTAACCATGCGCTACAGCAGGGAGCAGAGAAGAAATGTAAAGGAGGAATTCTCTGGTTAACGTGTGTAAATGAACTGGTGTGCGATAAGGTTTGGTGCTAGGGCCTCTCCTCATCACAAACCTGCTCCATCCCCAACAACATCCTGGTGAATCTCCTCAGTAACCCCCCTCCAGTACAATCCCATCCGTCCGCTAGTGCATGGACCAGAACCACACACAGTCCTCTAGACCAGGCCTTACAAAAGTCCTGGACAGCTCCAACCTAACCTCCCTGCTGTTATATCATTGCCTTGGCTGATAAAGCCAGTGTCCCATCCATCTTTGTAACCACCTGAAGACCCTGTCCTACCATAGGGTTCTGTGCACAAACATTCCAAAGCTTCATGTCCTGCCATTCATTAAGAACAAACAACAAAGAACATTTACAGGCCAGGAACAGGCCCTTCGACCCTCCAAGCCTGAGCCGATCCAAATGTACTGTCTGAACCTGACCGTCAATTCCTCCTGCTCCCCACTGACTCATGCATCTGTCTAGACGCATCTTAAATGAATCTACCGTACCTGCCTCTACCACCTCTGCTGGCAAATCGTTCCAGACACCCACCACCCTCTGTGTAAAGCACTTGCTGTGTGTATTCCCCTTAAACTTTCCACCTCTCACCTTGAAAGCGTGACCTCGCGTTATTGAATCCCTCACCCTGGGAAAAAGCTTATCTCTATCCACCCTGTCTGTACCCTTCATGATTTTGTAAACCTCAATCAGGTCCCCCTCAATCTCCTTTTTTCTAATGAAAACAATCCTAACCTACTCAACCTCTCCTCATAGCTAGCACCTTCCATATCAGGCAACATCCTCGTAAACCTTCTCTGCCCCCTCTCCAAAGCGTCCACATCCTTTTGGTAATGTGGCGACCAGAACTGTACACAGTATTCTAAATGCGGCTGAACCAACGTTGTGTACAATTTTAACATTACCTGCCAGCTCGTATACTCGATACCCCGTCCGATGAAGGCAAGTATACCATATGCTTTCCTGACCACTCTATCCACCTGTGCAGCAACCTTCAGGGTACAATGGATCTGCACTCCCAGACCTCTCTGCTCATCAACTTTTCCCAAGGCTCTTCCGTTTACAGTATAGTTCATTCTAGAATTAGACTTCCCAAATTGCATCACCTCACATTTGTCTGGATTAAAAGCCATCTGCCACTTCTCTGCCTAACTCTCCAGTCTATCTATATCCTCCTGTATTCTTTGACAGTTCCCTATGCTTTCTGCTACTCCACCAATCTTCGTGTCACCTACAAACTTACTGATCAGACCAACAATACCCTCTTCCAGATCATTGATGTATATCACAAACAACAGTGGCCCCAATACTGACCCCTGTGGGACACCACTGGGCACCTTTCTCCATTTCGAGAAACTCCCTTCAACTACTCTGTCTCCTGTTGCTCAACCAGTTCTTTATCCACCTAGCGAGAGCATCCTGCACACCATGTGACTTCGCTTTCTCCATTAGTTTACCATGGGGAATCTTATCAAACGCTTTACTAAAGACCATGTATATGACATCTACAGCCCTTCCTTCATCTATCAATTTGGTCACTTCCTCAAAGAACTCTATTAAATTGGTAAGGCACGATTTACCCCACACAAAACCATGTTGCCTATCACTAATAAGCCCATTCTCTTCCAAATATAAATAGATTTTATCCCTCGCTACCTTCTCCAGCACTGAAGTCAGGCTCACTGGTCTGTAGTTACCCGGAATATCCCTACTACCCTTCTTGTACAGGGGGACTACATAAGCGACCCTCCAGTCGTCCGCCACCTCACCTGTATTTAAGGATACCATAAAGATATCTGTCAGGGCTCCAGCTATTTCCTCTCTCGCCTCCCTCAATAACCTGGGATAGATCCCATCCGGTTCTAGGGATTTGTCCACCTTAATAACCTCTAGCCTAACTAACACATCTTCCCTACTTATGTCAATGTGATCCAGAGTAAACAAACTTCTATCTCTAATCTCAACCTTCATAATCTCCCATTCCCCAGTGAACATTGATGCAAAGTAATCATTGAGAATCTCACCCATTTTCTCAGGTTCGACACAACCTTCCTTCCTTATCTTTTAGTGGACCAATCCTCTCTCGGGTTACCCTCTTACTTCTTATATAAGAATAAAAGGTCTTGGGATTCTCTTTAATTCTGCTCACTAAAGTTATTTCATGACTCCTTTAAGCCTGCTTGATTCCTCGTATAAGATTGGTCCTATTCTCCCAATATTCTTCCATGGCCCGCTCTGTTTTAGCTGCCTGGACCTTATGTACGCTTCCCTTTCCCTCCTGCCTAATCGCACAATTCCTCCCCTCATCTACAATTCACAAGGTACTCCATTCTCTTGTTCCTTCATCCAAAGTGCCTCACCCAGCACTGAGCAGGTTAAACTCCATCTGCCCCTGAGCTCCCATTTATAACCTCCTGGAACTAAACCTCGTCTCCCTCGATGCCAATCGTCATGTGATCCGTACATTTACATATCACCCCCCCCCCCCCACCATCATTGCCATTGTTTATGAATATCACAGTAAATAATGGGAGCCAGCTCTGATCCCTGTGGTACACCGGTGCACACCGTGCTCCAGTCACACACACACCTGCCGACACCACCCTCGGGCTCCTCTCCCTAACCCAACGTTGGGTATAACTCGGCAAGTTGCCCTCAATCCTGTGTGTTTGACCTTCAGTATCAGAGTGTGGGGAGTGTGGGGAATGTGGGGAGAGTGTGGAGAGTAGGGAGTGTGGGGAGAGTGTGGGGTGAGTGTGGGGTGAGTGTGGGTGAGTGTGGGGAGTGTGGGGAGTGTGGGGAGTGTGGGGAGAGTAGGGAGTGTGGGGAGAGTGTGGGGTGAGTGTGGGGTGAGTGTGGGGAGTGTGGGGAGTGTGGGGAGAGTAGGGAGTGTGGGGAGAGTGTGGGGTGAGTGTGGGGAGTGTGGGGTGAGTGTGGGGAGTGTGGGTGAGTGTGGGGAGTGTGGGTGAGTGTGGGGAGTGTGGGGAGTGTGGGGAGAGTAGGGAGTGTGGGGAGAGTGTGGGGTGAGTGTGGGGAGTGTGGGGTGAGTGTGGGGAGTGTGGGTGAGTGTGGGGAGTGTGGGTGAGTGTGGGGAGTGTGGGGAGTGTGGGTGAGTGTGGGGAGTGTGGGGAGTGTGTGGGGAGTGTGGGGAGTGTGGGGAGTGTGGGGAGTGTGGGGGGAGTGTGGGGAGTGTGGGGTGAGTGTGGGGAGTGTGGGGTGAGTGTGGGGAGTGTGGGGAGTGTGTGGGGAGTGTGGGGAGTGTGGGGTGAGTGTGGGGGGAGTGTGGGGAGTGTGGGGAGTGTGGGGAGTGTGTGGGCAGTGTGGGGAGTGTGGGGGGAGTGTGTGGAGAGTGTGGGGAGTGTGTGTGGGGAGTGTGTGTGGGGAGTGTGAGTGTGTGATGGGGCCAGTGAAGTTGAGGAAGTACCGAATGCCGAGCAGCCGGTGGGCTGTGTTCACTGGAACAGGAAGCTCTGGTGAAAGTTTCGAACAATGAACCGAGTGACAGTGAGGTGGGGGTGGGGGTGGGGGTGGGGGTGGGTGGGAGGGAGGACTGCTGGAGGTCCGAGTGGAGAGGGTGGTGCTGGAAAAGCGCAGCTTGAGTTGACTTAGCCTCAGCTGGGGGCTGGTCTGGTTCTGTGGTCACAGTTTACAGAGATGTGGTGACACTGGGGGACAGGTGGAACCAACGGTTACTTTGTGAGTGAGTGTGGTAATGAGTGAGTGTGGTAGTGAGTGAGTGTGGTAGTGAGTGAGTGTGGTAGTGAGTGAGTGTGTTAATGAGTGAGTGTGGTAATGAGGGAATGTGTTAATGAATGAGTGTGTTAATGAGTGAGTGTGGTAATGAATGAATGTGGTAATGAGTGAGTGTGGTAATTAGTGAGTGTGTTAATGAGTGAGTGTATTAATGAGTGAGTGTGTTAATGAGTGAGTGCGGTAGTGAGTGAGTGTGGTAATGAGTGAGTGTGTTAATGAGTGAGTGTGGTAATGAATGAATGTGGTAATGAGTGAGTGTGGTAATTAGTGAGTGTGTTAATGAGTGAGTGTATTAATGAGTGAGTGTGTTAATGAGTGAGTGCGGTAGTGAGTGAGTGTGGTAGTGAGTGAGTGTATTAATGAGTGAGTATGGTAGTGAGTGAGTGTGGTAATGAGTGAGTGTGGTAATGAGTGAGTGTGGTAGTGAGTGAGTGTGGTAATGAGTGAGTGTGGTAGTGAGTGAGTGCGGTAGTGAGTGAGTGTGGTAATGAGTGAGTGTGGTAATGAGTGAGTGTGGTAGTGAGTGAGTGCGGTAGTGAGTGAGTGTGGTAATGAGTGAGTGTGTTAATGAGTGAGTGTGTTAATGAGTGAGTGTTGTAGTGAGTGAGTGTGTTAATGAGTGATGTAACCCTGAAGATGGATGAGGGAGATCCAGTAGATGTAGTGTACCTGGATTTTCAGAAAGCATTTGATAAAATCCCACATAGGAGGTTATTGAGCAAAATTAGGGCACATGGTATTGGGGGCAAAGTACTAACTTGGATTGAAAGTTGGTTGGCTGACAGGAAACAAAGAGTAGTGATAAACGGCTCCATTTCGGAATGGCAGGCAGTGACCAGTGGGGTACCGCAGGGATCAGGACTGGGACCGCAGCTTTTTACAATATATATTAATGATATAGAAGATGGTATTAGTAATAACATTAGCAAATTTGCTGATGATACTAAGCTGGGTGGCAGGGTGAAATGTGATGAGGATGTTAGGGGATTACAGGGTGACCTGGACAGGTTAGGTGAGTGGTCAGATGCATGGCAGATGCAGTTTAATGTGGATAAATGTCTGGTTATCCACTTTGGTGGCAAGAACAGGAAGGCAGATTACTACCTCAATGGAATCAATTTAGGTAAA
Source organism: Chiloscyllium punctatum (assembly GCF_047496795.1). Taxonomy (NCBI): domain Eukaryota; kingdom Metazoa; phylum Chordata; class Chondrichthyes; order Orectolobiformes; family Hemiscylliidae; genus Chiloscyllium; species Chiloscyllium punctatum. The sequence goes on from NC_092747.1 coordinate 3,396,579, forward strand.
GGGGTAGTACAGAGAGATCTGGGTGTTCTTGTCCACCAGTCAATGAAGGTAGGCATGCAGGTACAGCAGGTAGTGAAGAAGGCTAATGGCATGCTGGCCTTCATAACAAGAGGGATTGAGTATAGAAGCAAAGAGGTTCTTCTGCAGCTGTACAGGGCCCTGGTGAGACCACACCTGGAGTACTGTGTGCAGTTCTGGTTCCAAATTTGAGGAAAGACATTCTGGCTGTTGAGGGAGTGCATCGTAGGTTCACGAGGTCAATTCCTGGAATGGCGGGATTACCTCACACGGAAAGACTGGAGTGACTGGGCTTGTATACCCTTGAGTTTAGAAGACTGAGAGGGGATCTGATTGAGACATATAAGATTATTAAAGGATTGGACACTCTGGAAGCAGGAAACATGTTTCCGCTGATGGGTGAGTGCCGAACCAGAGGACACAGCTTAAAAATACGGGATAGACCATTTAGGACAGAGATGAGGAGAAACTTCTTCACCCAGAGAGTGGTGGCTGTGTGGAATGCTCAGCCCCAGAGGGCAGTGGAGGCCCAGTCTCTGGATTCATTTAAGAAAGAATTGGATAGAGCTCTCAAGGATAGTGGAATCAAGGGGTATGGAGATAAGGCAGGAACAGGATACTGATTAGGAATGATCAACCATGATCATATTGAATGGGGGTACAGGCTCAAAGGGCAGAATGGCCTACTCCTGCACCTATTGTCTATTGTCTAAATGAGTGAGTGTGGTAGTGAGTGAGTGTGGTATGAGTGAGTGTATTAATGAGTGAGTGTATTAATGAGTGAGTGTGATAGTGAGTGAGTGTGGTAGTGAGTGAGTGAGTGAGAATGTGTGCGAGTGTGAGTGAGTGTGTGTGTGAGTGTGTGAGTGAGTGAGTGAGTGTATGTGTGTGTGAGAGCGTGTGTGAGTGAGTGTGTGAGTGAGTATGTGAAGGAGTGAGTGTGTGTGAGTGTGTTAGCGAGTGAGTATGTGTGTGAGTGAGTGTGTGACTGTGTGAGTGTGTCAGTGAGTGTGAGTGAGTGAGTGTGTGTGTGTTAGTGAGTGACTGAGTATGTGTGTGTGACTGTGTGTGAGTGAGTGTGTGAGTGAGTGTGTCTGAGTGAGTGTGTGAGTGATTGTGAGAGTGAGTGAGTGTGCGAGTGAGAGTGTGAGTGAGTGAGTGAGTATGTGAGTGAGTGTGTGTGTGAATGAGTGTGTAAGGGAGTGTGTGAGTGAGTGAGTGGATGTGTGAGTAAGTGAGTGAGTGAGAACGTGTGTGTGTGTGAGTGAGTGTGTGTGTGTATGTGAGAGAGTGTGGGTGTGAGTGTGTGACTGGGTGAGTGTATGTGAGTGTGTGAGTGAGTGTGTGAGTGAGTGTGAGTGAGTGAGAGAATGTGTGACTGTGTGAGTGTGTGAGTGAGTGTGTGAGTGTGTGAGTGAGTGAATGTTTGAGTGAGAGAGTGTGTGAGTGAGTGAATGGTTGAGTGAGAGAATGTGTGAGTGAGCGAATGTGTGACTGTGTGGGTGTGTGAGTGAGAGTGTGAGTGAGTGAGTGTGTGAGTGAGTGTATGTGTGTGAGAGAGTGAGTGAGTGTGTGACTGTGTGAGTGAGTGTGTGTGAATGAGTGTGCGTGTCTGAGTAAGTGAGTGTGTGAGTGTGTGTGTGTGAGAGTGAGTGTGTGAGTGAGTGAGGGAGTGTGTGGGAGTGAGTGTGTGAGTGAGTGAATGAGTGTGTGAGTGAGCGAGGGAGTGTGTGGGAGTGAGTGTGTGAGTGAGTGTGTCTGTGTGAGTGAGTGCGTGTGTGAGTGAGTGTGTGAGTGAGAGTGTGAGTCAGTGTGTGAGAGTGAGCGTGTGCATGAGTGTGTGTGTCTGAGTGAGTGTGTGAGTGAGTGAGTGGGTATGTGAGTAGGTGAGTGAGTGAGAACGTGTGTGTGTGTGTGAGTGAGTGTATGTGTGTGTGAGAGAGTGTGTGAGTGAGTGTGTGAGTGAGTGCGTGAGTGAGTGTGGGTGTGAGTCAGTATGCGTGTGTGAGAGTGAGCGTGTGCATGAGTGTGACTGGGTGAGTGTATGTGAGTGTGTGAGTGAGTGAGTGAGTGAGTGTGTGAGTGAGTGTGTGAGTGAGTGAGTGAATGTGTGACTGTGTGGGTGTGTGAGTGAGAGTGTGAGTGAGTGTGTGAGTGAGTGAGTGTGTGTGAGTGTGTGAGTGAATGTGTGATTGACTGAGTGAGTGTGAGTGAGTGTATGTGTTAGTGACTGAGTATGTGTGTGAGTGAGTGTGTGTGTGAGTGAGTGTGTGAGTGAGTGTGTATGTCTGAGTGAGTGAGTGTGAGTGTGAATGTGTGAGTGCATGTGAGAGTGAGTGTGGGAGTGAGTGTGTGAGTGAGTGTGTCTATGTGAGTGAGTGAGTGTGTGAGAAAGTGAGTGTGTGAGTGAGTGTGTGATTGAGAGTGAGTCAGTGTGTGTGAGAGTGAGCATGTGAGTGAGTGTGTGTGTCTGAGTGAGTGTGTGAGTGAGTGTGTGTGAGTGAGTGTGTGAGTAAGTGAGTGTGTGTGAGTGTGTGTGTGAGTGAGTGTGTGAGCGAGTGAGTGTGTGAGCGAGTGAGGGAGAGTGTGAGTGAGTGTGTGTGTTAGTGAGTGACTGTGTATGTTTGTGAGTGAGAGTGTGAGAGAGTGTGTGAGTGAGTGTGTCTGAGTGAGTGTATGAGTGAGTGAGTGTGTGAGTGAGTGAGTGTGTGTGACTCTGAGAGTGTGTGTGTGAGTGTATGAGTGTATGTGAGAGTGAGCGTGTGAGTGAGTGAGTATGTGTGAGTGAATGTGTGTGAGCGAGTGAGTGTGTGTGGGAATGAGTGTGTGAGTGAGTGTGTGTGTGTGAGTGAGTGACTGTGGGTGCGAGCGAGTGTATGTGTGTGTGAGACAGTGTGTGAGTGAGTGAGTGTGTGACTGTGTGAGTGTGTGAGTGAGTGTGTGAGTGAGTGTGACTGGGCGAGTGTGTGTGAGTGTGGGAGTGAATGTGTGACTGTGTGAGTGAGTGTGTGATTGGCTGAGTGAGTGAGTGAGTGTGTGAGCGAGTGAGTGTGTGAGTGAGTGTATGTGTGTGTGAGAGAGTGTGTGAGTGAGAGTGTGACTGTGTGAGTATGTAAGTGATTATGTGAGTGAGTGTGTGAATCAGTGTGTGAGTGAGTGAGTGTGTGAGTGAGTGTGTGTGACAGTGAGTGAGCGAGTGTGTGAGCGAGTGTGTGAGTGAGTGAGTGTGAGTGAGTGTGTGAGTGAGTGTGTGAGTAAGTGAGTGTGTGTGTGAGTGAGTGTGTGAGTGAGTTTGTGAGTGAGTGTGAGTGAGTGTGTGAGTGAGTGTGTGAGTAAGTGAGTATGTGAGTGAGTGTGTGTGAGTGAGCGAGTGTGTGAGTGAGTGTGTGTGAGTGACTGTGTGTGAGTGAGTGTGAGTGTGTCTGTGTGTGAGTGCGTGAGTGAGTGTATGAGTGTGTGAGTGAGTGTGTGTGTGAGTGTGTGGGTGAGTGAGTGAGTGAGTGAGTGAGTGTGTGTGAGTGTGAGTATGTCTGTGTGTGAGTGCGTGAGTGAGTGTATGAGTGTGTGTGTGGGTGTGTGTGTGTATGAGTGAATGTGTCTGTGTGAGTGAGTGAGTGTGTGTGTGAGTGAGTGGGTGAGTAAGTGAGTGTGTGAGTGAGGGAGAGTGTGAGTGAGTGTGTGTGTGTAAGTGAGTGAGTGTGTGAGTGAGTGAGTGTGTGAGTGAGTGTGTGAGTGTGTGAGTGAGTGTGTGTGTATGAGTGAGTGTGTGGATGTTTGTGTGAGTGAATGTGTGAGTGAGTGAGTGTGTGACTGTGTGAGTGTGTGAGTGAGTGTGACTGGGTGAGTGCGTGTGAGTGTGAGCGAATGTGTGACTGTGTGAGTGTGTGAGTGAGTGTGAGTGAGAGTGTGAGTCAGTTTGTGTGAGTGAGTGAGTGTGTGAGTGAGTGTGTGAGTGAGTGAGTGTGAGTGGGTGTGTGAGTGAGTGTGTGAGTGAGTGTGTGAGTAAGTGAGTAGGTGAGTGAGTGTGTGAGTGAGTGAGTGTGTGAGTGAGTGTGTGTGTGTGTGAGTGAGTGCTTGAATGAGTGTGTGAGTATGAATGAGTGTGAGTGTGTGTGTGTGAGTGCATGAGTGAGTGTATGAGTGTGTGTGTGAGTGTGTGAGTGGGTGTGTATGAGTGAATGTGTCTGTGTGAGTGAGTGAGTGTGTGAGTGAGTGAATGTGTGAGTGCGTGTGAAGATGTGTGAGTGAGTGAGTGTGTGAGGGAGTGTGTGGGTGAGTGAGTGAGTGTGAGTGAGGGTGTGTATGTGAGTGAGTGTGTGAGTGAGTGAGTGTGTGAGTGAGTGTGAGTGTGTGGGTGTGTGTGAGTGAATGTGTGAGTGAGTGTGTGTGTGAGTGAGTGACTGTGGGTGCGATCGAGTGTATGTGTGTGTGAGAGAGTGTGTGAGTAAGTGAGTGTATGACTGTCTGAGCGTGTGAGTGAGTGTGTGAGTGAGTATGACTGGGTGAGAGTGTATTAGTGTGTGAATGAATGTGTGACTGTGTGTGAGTGAGTGTGTGAGTGAGTGAGTGTGTGAGTGAGGGAGAGTGTGAGTGAGTGTGTGTGTAAGTGAGTGAGTGTGTGAGTGAGAACGTGTGTGTGTGAGTCTGTGAGTGAGTGAGTGTGTGAGTGAGAGTGTGAGTGTGTGAGTGAGTGTGTGTGTATGAGTGCGTGTGTGGGTGTGTGTGTGAGTGAATGTGTGAGTGAGTGAGTGCGTGTGTGAGTGAGCGACTGTGGGTGCGAGCGAGTGTATGTCTGTGTGAGAGAGTGTGTGTGTGAGTGAGTGTGTGACTGTGTGAGTGTGTGAGTGAGTGAGTGTGTGTGAGTGTGTGTGTGTGTGTGAGTGAGTGAGTGAGTGTGTGAGCAAGTGTGTGTGAGTGTGTGTGAGTAAGTGAGTGAGTGAGTGTGTGAGTGTGTGTGAGTGAGTGTGTGTGAGTGTGTTAGTGCGTATGTGTGTGAGTGAGAGTGTGAGTGAGTGTGTAAGTGAGTGAGTGAGTGAGAACGTGTGTGTGAGTGTATGTGTGTGACTGTGTGTGAGTATGTGAGTGAGTGTGTGTGTCAGAGTGAGTGTGTGAGTGAGTGAGTGTGTGTGTTAGTGACTGAGTATGTGTGTGAGTGAGAGTGAGCGAGTGTGTGTGAGTGAGTGTGTGAGTGAGCAAGGGAGTGTGTGTGGGAGTGAGTGTGTCTATGTGAGTGAGTGAGTGTGTGTGAGTATGTGAGAAAGTGAGTGTGTGAGTGAGTGTGAGTGAGAGTGAGTCAGTGTGTGTGAGACTGAGCGTGTGAGTGAATGTGTGTGTCTGAGTGAGTGTGTGAGTGAGAGTGAGAGTGTGTGAGTGAGTGTGTGTGTGAGAGTGAGCGTGTGAGTGAGAGTGTGTGTCTGAGTGGGTGTGTGGATGCATGTGTGTGAGTGAGTGAGTGCGTGTGTGAGTGAGTGACTGTGAGTGCGAGCGAGTGTATGTGTGTGTGAGAGAGTGTGTGAGTGAGTGAGTGTGTGACTTTGTGAGTGCGTGAGTGAGTGTGATTGGGTGAGTGTGTGTGAGTGTGTGAGCGAGTGTATGTGTGTGTGTGTGACTGTGTGAGAGTGTGAGTGAGTTTGTGAGTGAATGTGTGACTGTGTGAGTGTGTGAGTGAGTGAGTGTGTGAGTGAGTGTGTGTGAGAGTGAGTGAGTGTGTGAGCAAGTGTGTGAGTGAGTGTGTGAGTAAGTGAGTGTGTGTGAGTGAGTGTGTGTGTGAGTGAGTGACTGTGTATGTGTGTGAGTGAGAGTGTGAGAGTGTGTGTGAGTGAGTGTGTCTGAGTGAGTGTATGAGTGAGTGAGTGTGTGAGTGAGTGAGTGTGTGAGTCTGACTCTGAGAGTGTGTGTGTGTATGAGTGTGTGTGAGAGTGAGTGTGTGAGTGAGTGAGTATGTGTGAGTGAGAGTGTGAGAGTGTGTGTGAGTGAGTGTGTCTGAGTGAGTGTGTGAGTGAGCGAGTGTGTGTGAGTGTGAGTGTGTGAGTGAGTGAGTATGTGTGAGTGAGTGAGTGTGAGTGAGCGAGTGAGTGTGCGTGGGAGTGAGTGTGTGTGTCTGTGTGAGTGAGTGAGTGTGTGAGTGAGTGTGTGAGTGTCTGAGTGAGTATGTGTGAGTGAGTGTGTGTGTGAGTGATTGTGTGAGTGAGTGTGTGTGTGTGAGTGAGTGTGTGAGTGAGTGTGTGAGTGTGTGTGAGTGAGTGTGTGAGTGAGTGTATGTGTGTGTGAGAGAGTGTGTGAGTGAGTGAGGGAGAGTGTGAGTGAGTGAGTGTGTGTGTTAGTGAGTGACTGAGTAGGTGTGTGAGTGAGAGTGTGTGTGAGTGACTGTGTGACTGTGTGAGTGAGTTTGTGAGTGAGTGTGTGATTGTCTGAGTGATTGTTTGAGTGAGTGTATCTGAGTGAGTGTATGGGTGAGTGAGTGTGTGAGTGAGTGTGTGAGTGAGTATGTGTGAGTGAGTGTGTGAGTGAGTGTGTGAGTGAGCGAGTGAGTGTGTGTGGGAGTGAGTGTGTGAATGAGTGTGTCTGTGTGAGTGAGTGAGTGGGTGGGTGAGTGTGTGAGTGTCTGAGTGAGTGTGTGAGTGAGTGTGAGTGTGAGTGAGTGAGTGAGTGTGTGAATGACTGTGTGAGTGAGTGTGTGTGAGTGTGTGTGTGAGTGAGTGTGTGAGTGAGTGTGTGAGTAAGTGAGTGTGTGTGTGAGTGTGTGTGAGTGAGTGTGACTGAGTGAATGCGTCTGTGTGAGTGAGTCAGTGTGTGAGTGAGTGAGTGTGTGAGTGAGTGTGTGGGTGAGTGAGTGAGTGTGTGTGAGAGAGTGTGTGAGTGAGACTGTTAGTGTGTGAGTGAGTGTGTGTGAACGAGTGTATGTGTGAGCGAGTGTGTGAGTGAGTGTGTGGGTGTGTGTGTGAGTGAGTGTGTGAGTGAGTGATTGAGTGTGTGTGTGAGTGAGTGAGTGTGGGTGTGAGTGAGTGTGAGAGTGAGTGAGTGAGTGTGTGACTGTGTGAGTGTGTGAATGAGAGTGTGACTGGGTGAGTGTGTGTGAGGGTGTGAGTGAGTGTGCGAGTGAATGTGTGAGTGAGTGTGTGAGTGAGTGAATGAGTGTGTGTGTGAGTGAGTGTGTGTGTGAGTGAGTGTGTAAGTGTGTGTGAGTGAGTGTGAGAGTGAGTGTGTGATTGAGTGTGTGAGTGTGTGTGTGTGAGAGTAAGTGTGTGAATGAGTGTGAGTGAGTGTGTGTGTGTGTGTTACTAACACACTCACTCACTCACACACTCATACACTCACACTCACTAATACACACTCACACACACATACACTCACACACTCACTCACACACTTTCTCACTCACACACACACTCACTCACACACACACACTGATGCACACTCACTCACACACTTTCTCACTCACACACTCACACACTCATTCACACACTAACACATACACTCACTCACACACTCACTCACACACACTCACACACCCACACACACTCACACTCACACTCACTCACACGCACTCACACACACACTCACACACACTCACTCACACACACACTCACACTCACGCACTCACTCATTCACTCACACACTCACTCACACACACACTCACTCATACACTCAGACTCACACACTCTCCCTCACACACACTCACACAACTCACTCACTCTCACTCACACACACACTCACACACTCAATCACACACACACTCACACATACTCGCACACTCGCTCACACACTCACTCACACACACACACACACACTCACTCACACACTTACTCACACACACACTCACACATTCACTCACTCCCTCACTCACACACACTCACTCACACACTCACTCACCCACACACTCACTTACACACTCACACACTCACTCACACAATCACTCACTCACACACTCATACACTCACTCACGCACTCACACACACTCACTCACACACTCACTCACACACACATTCAGACACGCACACTCACACACTCACACACTCACTCACACTCACTCACACACACACTCACACACTTACACACACTCACACACTCACACATTCACTCACACACTCACTCACACACACACACACCCACACACTCAGACTCACTCACACTCTCCCTCACTCACACACACACATTCACACACTCACTCACTCACTCACACAGACACACTCAATCACACACACACTCACTCACACTCACACACATTCATACACACACTCACACATTCACTCACACACACACATACTCACACATTCACTCACACACACACTCACAAACTCAATCACACACTCAGACTCATTCACACTCTCACTCACACACACACACTCACACTCACACACACTCACACTCACTCACACATTCACTCACTTACACACACTGTCACTCACTCTCCCTCACTCACACACTCACTCACTTACCCACACACTCACTCACACACTCACACACTTACACACTCACACACTCACTCACACACTCACTCACACTCACTCACACACACACTCATACACTCACTCACGCACTCACATGCACACTCACTCACTCACTCACACACTCACTCACACACACTCACACACTCACTCACTCACATTCACTCACTCACTCACACACTCAGACTCACTGACATTCTCTCTCTCACACACACATACACACACACGCACTCACTCACACACTCACTCACACACACACACTTGCTCACACACACACTCATACTCACACATTCACTCACACACTCACTCACACACACTCACACACTCACTCACACACTCAGACTCACTCACACTCTCCCTCATACTCACACACACACTCACTCACACACTCAGACTCACTCACACTCTCCCTCACTCACACACTCAACACAATCACATACTCAATCACACACACACACTCACACATTCACACACACACTCCCTCACACACACACACTCACACTCACTCACACACACACCCGTACACTCACTCGCACATTCACTCACACACTTACAAACACACTCACACACTCACACACTTGCACACACACTCACACGCACTCACACACTCATACATTCACTCACACACTCACACACACACTCACTCACAACACTTACAAACACACTCACACACACTCACACACACATTCACACAGACACTCACACACACACTCACTCACTCACAAACACACACACTCACTTACACACACTCACACACACAGTCACACACTCAATCTCACACTCACACACACACTCACTGACACACTCACTCACTCACACACTTACACACACACTCACACAAACACATTCACACATTCACTCACACACACACTCACTCACTCACACTCACTCACACACACTCATTCACACACTCACTCACAAACACTCACACACTCACTTACACACTCACTCACACACTCACTCACACACTCACTCACAACACTTACAAACACACTCACACACACTCACACACACATTCACACAGACACTCACACACACACTCACTCACTCACAAACACACACACTCACTTACACACACTCACACACACAGTCACACACTCAATCTCACACTCACACACACACTCACTGACACACTCACTCACTCACACACTTACACACACACTCACACAAACACATTCACACATTCACTCACACACACACTCACTCACACTCACTCACACACACTCATTCACACACTCACTCACAAACACTCACACACTCACTTACACACTCACTCACACACTCACACACTCACACACACACTCACTCACAACACTTACAAACACACTCACACACACTCACACACACATTCACACAGACACTCACACACACACTCACTCACAAACACACACACTCACTTACACACACTCACACACACAGTCACACACTCAATCTCACACTCACACACACACTCACTGACACACTCACTCACTCACACACTTACACACACACTCACACAAACACATTCACACATTCACTCACACACACACTCACTCACTCACACTCACTCACACACACTCATTCACACACTCACTCACAAACACTCACACACTCACTTACACACTCACTCACACACTCACACACTCACTCACACTCACTCACACACTCACTCACACACACACACACACACTCACATCCATACTCACACACACACTCACTCACACACTGACACACACACAGAGTCACTCACACACTTACTCACACATTCACTCACACACACTCACACACTCACTCACACACACACTCACACACTCACTCCCACACTCACTCTCTCACTCACTCACTCACTCACTCCCACACACACTCACTCACACACTCACTCCCACACACTCCCACACACACTCACTCCCACACTCACTCCCACACACTCACTCCTACACACACTCACTCCCACACTCACTCCCACACTCACTCTCACACACGCACTCACTCCCACACACTCACTCCCACACACTCACTCACACTCACTCACTCCCACACTCACTCCCACACACTCACACACACACTCACTCCCACACACACTCACTCACAGAGTCATCCAGACCCACTTTGAAATATTGAAACATTGAACAGCAGTAGGCCATTCGGCCCTTTGAGCCTATCTCACCATTCAGTAGGATCATGGCTGATCCCCTCTCAATGCTACATTCCTGCTTTCTCTCTGTGCCCCTTGATGACAATAAAATCATCATCTTTGTTGAGTACATCCAGTGCTTTGGCATCTGCTTCCTTCAGTGGTAGAAATCTCCACGGGTGCACACAAAAACAGAAACTGCTGGAGAAGCTCAGCAGGTCTGGCAGCATCGGTGACCCTTCCTCAGAACCCGACTTGAACCGTTCACTCTGCGAGCTCACCATTGTCCCTCACCCCTCCCTCGTATTCTCACTCAGTTTTCTCTTAGTTAACAATCCTTTACCCACAGCCTCCAGCACCATCGGCTCTTGTTATATAGTCGGGTGTGCGGTGGCTTATCAAAAACCTTCACATAGTTCCCATTGATATGTATTCAGGACCCCCATTTTAAATTTACCTTCTTCATTCTCCACTTTAATGAAAAGTTCTGTCATTTTACGCTTGCTCTTCCCCTCATTACTCTGTACAGTATCCAGTCAAGAACAGCCTGTTCTCTGCTCAGGTCCTGAACAGATTGCTCTAACAAACCATCGCATTCACACACCTGAAAAGGTTCCTCCAAGGTACAATCCTTGGTGGAGTCTGTCCGATCTATTTGTAAATTAAAGTTACTCACAATTACAGTTGTGCCCTTATTGTGTCTCCGAATCCTCGTGTAATACCTTCCTTATATCCCCTAGACTGTTTGGGAACCTATCGGTAAAAACAAGGACTGCAGATGCTGGAACCTAGAGTCTGGATCAGTGTGGTGCTGGAAAAACACAGCAGGTCAGGCAGTATCCGAGGAGCAGGGAAATCGATGTTTCGGGCAAAAGCCCTTCATCAGGAATAGAGGCAGCGATCTCTCCACCCTTCAGGCTCTCTGCCTGTATTCCTGATGAAGGGCTTTTGCCCGAAACATCGATTTCCCTGCTCCTCGGATACTGCCTGACCTGCTGTGTTTTTCCAGCACCACTTTAGTCTCGAACCTGTTTGGGAACTTATAGCCAACATCTGCTGACATGTTCTGTCTGAAGGACCAGCACAGAGACTGGTAATCCCTCACCCTTTATTTCTTTAGAACGTAGAACAGTACAGTAAAGGCCATTCGGCCCACCATGCTGTGCTGAGCATTTATCTTCATCTAAAATCAACCCACACACCCCCACCCCGGGGAAAAGACTTTGTCTCTTTATCCTATTAATGCCCCTCATGATTTTATAAACCTCTATAAGGTCACCCCTCAGCCTCCGATGCTCCAGGGAAAACAGCCCCAGCCTGTTTAGCCTCTCCCTGTAGCTTAGATCCTCCAACCCTGGCAACATCCTTGTAAATCTTTTCTGAACCCTTTCAAGTTTCACAACATCTTTCCGATAGGAAGGAGACCAGAATCGCACACAATATTCCAACAGTGGCCTAACCAATGTCCTGTACAGCCGCAACATGACCTCCCAACTCCTGTACTCAATACTCTGACCAATAAAGGAAAGCATACCAAACACCTTCTTCACTATTCTATCTACCTGAGACTCCACTTTCAAGGAGCTATGAACCTGCACTCCAAGGTCTCTTTGTTCAGCAACACTCTGTAGGACCTTCCCATTAAGTGTATATGTCCTGCTAAGATTTGCTTTCCCAAAATGCAGCACCTCGCATTTATCAGAATTAAACTCCATCTGCCACTTCTCAGCCCATTGGCCCATCTGTCCAGATCCTGTTGTAATCTGAGGTAACCCTCTTCGCTGTCCACTACACCTCCAATTTTGGTGTCATCTGCAAACTTCCTACCTGTACCTCTTATGCTCGCTTCCAAATCGTTTATGTAAATGACAAAAAGTAGAGGAGCCAGCACCGATCCTTGTGGCACTCCACTGGTCACAGGCCTCCAGTCTGAAAAACAACCCTCCACCACCATCCTCTGTCTTCTACCTTGGAGCCAGTTCTGTATCCAAATGGCTAGTTCTCCCTGTATTCCATGAGATCTAACCTTGCTAATCAGTCTCCCATGGGGAACCTTGTCTAATGCCTTACTGAAGTCCATATAGATCACATCTACTGCTCTGCCCTCATCAATCCTCTTTGTTACTTCTTCAATAAAACTCAATCAAGTTTGTGAGACATGATTTCCCACGCACAAAGCCATGTTGACTATCCCTAATCAGTCCTTGCCTTTCCAAATACATGTACATCCTGTCCCTCAGGATTCCCTCCAACAACTTGCCCACCACCGATGTCAGGCTCACTGGTCTATAGTTCCCTGGCTTGTCCTTACCACCCTTCTTAAACAGTGGCACCACATTTGCCAACCTCCAGTCTTCTGGTACCTCACCTGTGACTATTGATGATACAAATATCTCAGCAAGAGGCCCAGCAATCACTTCTCTAGCATCCCACAGAGTTCTCGGGTACTCCTGATCAGGTCCTGGGGATTTATCCACCTTTACCTGTTTCAAGACATCCAGCACTTCCTCCTCTGTAATCTGGACATTTTGCAAGATGTCACCATCTATTTCCCTACAGTCTATATCTTCCATATCCTTTTCCACAGTAAATACTGATGCAAAATATTCATTTAGTATCTCTCCCATTTTCTGTGGCTCCACATAAAGGCCGTCTTGCTGATCTTTGAGGGGCCCTATTGTCTCCCTAGTTACCCTTTTGTCCTTAATGTATTTGTAAAAACCCTTTGGCTTCTCCTTAATTCTATTTGCCAAAGCTATCTCATGTCCCCGTTTTGCCCTCCTGATTTCCCTCTTAAGTATGCTCCTACTGCCTTTATACTCTTCTAAGGATTCACTCGATCTATCCTGTCTATACCTGACATATGCTTCCTTCTTTTTCTTTACCAAACCCTCAATTTCTTTAGTCATCCAGCATTCCCTATACCTACCAGCCTTCCCTTTCACCCTGACAGGAATATACTTTCTCTGGATTCTTGTTATCTCATTTCTGAAGGCTTCCCATTTTCCAGCCGTCCCTTTACCTGTGAACATCTGCCTCCAATCAGCTTTCGAAAGTTCTTGCCTAATACCATCAAAATTGGCCTTTCTCCAATTCAGAACTTCAACTTTTAGATCTGCTCTATCCTTTTCCATCACTATTTTAAATCTAATAGAATTATAGTCACTGGCCCCAAAGTGCTCCCCCACTGACACCTCAGTCCCCTGCCCTGCCTTATTTCCCAAGAGTAGGTCAAGTTTTGCACCTTCTCTAGTAGGTACATCCACATACTGAATCAGAAAATGTTCTTGTACACGCTTAACAAATTCCTCTCCATCTAAACCCTTAACACTATGGCAGTCCCAGTCGATGTTTGGAAAGTTAAAATCCCCTTCCATAGCCACCCTATTATTCTCTCCAGTGTGAAAAGCCCAAGGTCAGTTAACCTCTCTCATAAGATGTGCCCTCCAGTCCAGGCAGCATCCTGGTATACCTCCTCTGCAGCCTCTCTAAGTATCTCCAGCCTTCGTATAATGAGGCGACCAGTACTGCAACAATATTCCAAGTGTGGTCTAACCAGGGCTTTATAGAGCTGCAGCAAAACCTCGCGGCTCTTAAACTCAATCCCCCTGTTAATGAAAGCCAAAATCCTATAAGCCTCCTTAACAATCCTATCAACTTGGGTGACAACTTTGAGGGATCTATGGAGGTGCACAGTCTACTGCTTCTGACCAGCCAGCTCAGAGTCAGTCCCCGAACAGAAGAGATTCTGACCCTCCTGTTTCTATCTGTCAGCCAGGGCTCCCTGATTGGCCCAGCTTACCAGCCCCAATCAAGGATCTGTTTGTCAGTGAGACTGACCTGGTTCCAATCATTATACTGCCCCTTGGTGTTTCCTATCTGCTAACACAGATTCCACATCATGATTGTCAAAGCCAATGTCCTTCCTCACTATTTCATTGATTTACTACTTTACTAACAATGCTACCCCATCTCCATTTCCTACTTCTCTAAATAATGAATACCTTTGGGTGTTCAGTTCCCATCCTCGATCACCCTGCAGCCATGTTTCTGTATCATAACCGTTACTATCCATCTGCATTGCTAATTCATCGATCGTTTTGTGAATACACCATGCACTCAGTCAACCACACCAACTTCATCCCCACACAGGCCAATACACCCTCACACACACACACACACACACACACACACACACACATCCTCACACACACACACACACACACACACACACAGACACACACCCACACACACTGACGCACACACACACATGCACACTGACACACACAGCCACACACACACAGACACAGACACACAAACACCCACACTGACACACCCACCCACACAACCACACTGACACACACACACATACACCCACCCACAGTGACACACACACACACAGAGACACACATACACACACACACATCCACACAGACACACACACACTGACACACCCACACAAACACACGCAAACACACACCAAACAGAGACACACACACAAACTGACACACGCAGACACGCACGCCCACACTGACACACAAACACACACTGACAAACACACCCACACAACCACACTGACACACACACACAAACACACACACATACACCCACCCACAGTGACACACACACACACACACATAGACACACATACACACACACATCCACACAGACACACACACACTGACACACCCACACAAACACACGCAAACACACACCAAACAGAGGCACACACACAAACGGACACACACAGACACGCACGCCCACACTGACACACAAACACACACTGACAAACACACCCACACAGACACACTGACACACCCTTACACTCATACACACCCACACAGGGTTAGGATGAGAACTGAAGGATGAATAGCCTTCACTGCTTTCTCTGTTTTGTATGCAAAGTGGTTTGCCCACAGTCACCGGAACATTCCGAGAACAATGAGGGACCTGGGTGAGTGTGGGCCTGGGACAGTGTGGGGTGGGACAGTGTGGGGTGGGACAGTGTGGGGTGGGACAGTGTGGGGCTGGGACAGTGTGGGGCTCAGTGAGTGTGGGGCTGGGACAGTGTGGGGCTGGGACAGTGTGGGCCTGGGACAGTGTGGGGCTGGGACAGTGTGGAGCTGGGACAGTGTGGGGCTGGGACAGTGTGGGGTGGGACAGTGTGGGGCTGGGACAGTGTGGGGTGGGACAGTGTGGGGCTGGGACAGTGTGGAGCTGGGACAGTGTGGAGCTGGGACAGTGTGGAGCTGGGACAGTGTGGAGCTGGGACAGTGTGGGGCTGGGACAGTGTGGGGTGGGACAGTGTGGGGTTGGGACAGTGTGGGTTGGGACAGTGTGTGGCTGGGACAGTGTGGGGTTGGGACAGTGTGGGGTGGGACAGTGTGGGGTGGGACAGTGTGGGGCTGGGACAGTGTGGGGTTGGGACAGTGTGGGGTGGGACAGTGTGTGGCTGGGACAGTGTGGGGTTGGGACAGTGTGGGGTGGGACAGTGTGGGGCTGGGACAGTGTGGGGTGGGACAGTGTGGGGCTGGGACAGTGTGGGGTGGGACAGTGTGGGGTGGGACAGTGTGTGGCTGGGACAGTGTGGGGTTGGGACAGTGTGGGGCTGGGACAGTGTGGAGCTGGGACAGTGTGGGGTGGGACAGTGTGGGGATGGGACAGTGTGGGGTGGGACAGTGTGGGGCTGGGACAGTGTGGGGGTGGGACAGTGTGGGGTTGGGACAGTGTGGGGTTGGGACAGTGTGGGGCTGGGACAGTGTGGGGTGGGACAGTGTGGGGTTGGGACAGTGTGGGGCTGGGACAGTGTGGGGTTGGGACAGTGTGGGGCTGGGACAGTGTGGAGCTGGGATAGTGTGGGGTGGGACAGTGTGGGACTGGGACAGTGTGGGGTTGGGACAGTGTGGGGCTGGGACAGTGTGGGGCTGGAACAGTGTGGGGCTGGGACAGTGTGGGGCGGGGACAGTGTGGGGCTGGGACAGTGTGGGGCTGGGACAGTGTGGGGCTGGGACAGTGTGGGGTGGGACAGTGTGGGACTGGGACAGTGTGGGGCTGGGACAGTGTGGGGTTGGGACAGTGTGGGACTGGGACAGTGTGGGGTGGGACAGTGTGGGGCTGGGACAGTGTGGGGTTGGGACAGTGTGGGGTGGGACAGTGTGGGGCGGGGACAGTGTGGGGCTGGGACAGTGTGGGGCTGGGACAGTGTGGGGTTGGGACAGTGTGGGGCTGGGACAGTGTGGGGTTGGGACAGTGTGGGGTTGGGACAGTGTGGGGTGGGACAGTGTGGGGTTGGGACAGTGTGGGGTGGGACAGTGTGGGGTGGGACAGTGTGGGGTTGGGACAGTGTGGGGCTGGGGCAGTGTGGGGTTGGGACAGTGTGGGGTGGGACAGTGTGGGGTGGGACAGTGTGGGGTTGGGACAGTGTGGGGCTGGGACAGTGTGGAGCTGGGACAGTGTGGAGCTGGGACAGTGTGGGGCTGGGACAGTGTGGGGTGGGACAGTGTGGGGTTGGGACAGTGTGGGGTGGGACAGTGTGTGGCTGGGACAGTGTGGGGTTGGGACAGTGTGGGGTGGGACAGTGTGGGGTGGGACAGTGTGTGGCTGGGACAGTGTGGGGTTGGGACAGTGTGGGGTGGGACAGTGTGTGGCTGGGACAGTGTGGGGCTGGGACAGTGTGGGGTTGGGACAGTGTGGGGTGGGACAGTGTGTGGCTGGGACAGTGTGGGGTTGGGACAGTGTGGGGTGGGACAGTGTGGGGCTGGGACAGTGTGGGGTGGGACAGTGTGGGGCTGGGACAGTGTGGGGTGGGACAGTGTGTGGCTGGGACAGTGTGGGGTTGGGACAGTGTGGGGCTGGGACAGTGTGGAGCTGGGACAGTGTGGGCTGGGACAGTGTGGGGTGGGACAGTGTGGGGCGGGGACAGTGTGGGGCTGGGACAGTGTGGAGCTGGGACAGTGTGGAGCTGGGACAGTGTGGGGCTGGGACAGTGTGGGGTGGGACAGTGTGGGGTTGGGACAGTGTGGGTTGGGACAGTGTGTGGCTGGGACAGTGTGGGGTTGGGACAGTGTGGGGTGGGACAGTGTGGGGTGGGACAGTGTGTGGCTGGGACAGTGTGGGGTTGGGACAGTGTGGGGTGGGACAGTGTGTGGCTGGGACAGTGTGGGGCTGGGACAGTGTGGGGTTGGGACAGTGTGGGGTGGGACAGTGTGTGGCTGGGACAGTGTGGGGTTGGGACAGTGTGGGGTGGGACAGTGTGGGGCTGGGACAATGTGGGGTGGGACAGTGTGGGGCTGGGACAGTGTGGGGTGGGACAGTGTGTGGCTGGGACAGTGTGGGGTTGGGACAGTGTGGGGCTGGGACAGTGTGGAGCTGGGACAGTGTGGGGTGGGACAGTGTGGGGATGGGACAGTGTGGGGTGGGACAGTGTGGGGCTGGGACAGTGTCGGGGTGGGACAGTGTGGGGTTGGGACAGTGTGGGGTTGGGACAGTGTGGGGCTGGGACAGTGTGGGGTGGGACAGTGTGGGGTTGGGACAGTGTGGGGCTGGGACAGTGTGGGGTTGGGACAGTGTGGGGCTGGGACAGTGTGGAGCTGGGATAGTGTGGGGTGGGACAGTGTGGGACTGGGACAGTGTGGGGTTGGGACAGTGTGGGGCTGGGACAGTGTGGGGCTGGAACAGTGTGGGGCTGGGACAGTGTGGGGCGGGGACAGTGTGGGGCTGGGACAGTGTGGGGCTGGGACAGTGTGGGGCTGGGACAGTGTGGGGTGGGACAGTGTGGGGTGGGACAGTGTGGGGTTGGGACAGTGTGGGGCTGGGGCAGTGTGGGGTTGGGACAGTGTGGGGTGGGACAGTGTGGGGTGGGACAGTGTGGGGTTGGGACAGTGTGGGGCTGGGACAGTGTGGAGCTGGGACAGTGTGGAGCTGGGACAGTGTGGGGCTGGGACAGTGTGGGGTGGGACAGTGTGGGGTTGGGACAGTGTGGGGTGGGACAGTGTGTGGCTGGGACAGTGTGGGGTTGGGACAGTGTGGGGTGGGACAGTGTGGGGTGGGACAGTGTGTGGCTGGGACAGTGTGGGGTTGGGACAGTGTGGGGTGGGACAGTGTGGGGTGGGACAGTGTGTGGCTGGGACAGTGTGGGGTTGGGACAGTGTGGGGTGGGACAGTGTGGGGCTGGGACAGTGTGGGGTGGGACAGTGTGGGGCTGGGACAGTGTGGGGTGGGACAGTGTGGGGCTGGGACAGTGTGGGGTTGGGACAGTGTGGGGCTGGGACAGTGTGGAGCTGGGACAGTGTGGAGCTGGGACAGTGTGGGGCTGGGACAGTGTGGGGTGGGACAGTGTGGGGCGAGGACAGTGTGGGGTTGGGACAGTGTGGGGTGGGACAGTGTGGGGTGGGACAGTGTGGGGTGGGACAGTGTGGGGCGGGGACAGTGTGGGGCTGGGACAGTGTGGAGCTGGGACAGTGTGGAGCTGGGACAGTGTGGGGCTGGGACAGTGTGGGGTGGGACAGTGTGGGGTTGGGACAGTGTGGGTTGGGACAGTGTGTGGCTGGGACAGTGTGGGGTTGGGACAGTGTGGGGTGGGACAGTGTGGGGTGGGACAGTGTGGGGTTGGGACAGTGTGGGGCTGGGACAGTGTGTGGCTGGGACAGTGTGGAGCTGGGACAGTGTGGAGCTGGGACAGTGTGGGGCTGGGACAGTGTGGGGTGGGACAGTGTGGGGTTGGGACAGTGTGGGTTGGGACAGTGTGTGGCTGGGACAGTGTGGGGTTGGGACAGTGTGGGGTGGGACAGTGTGGGGTGGGACAGTGTGGGGTTGGGACAGTGTGGGGTGGGACAGTGTGTGGCTGGGACAGTGTGGGGTTGGGACAGTGTGGGGTGGGACAGTGTGGGGTGGGACAGTGTGGGGTTGGGACAGTGTGGGTTGGGACAGTGTGTGGCTGGGACAGTGTGGGGTTGGGACAGTGTGGGGTGGGACAGTGTGGGGTGGGACAGTGTGTGGCTGGGACAGTGTGGGGTTGGGACAGTGTGGGGTTGGGACAGTGTGGGGTGGGACAGTGTGGGGTGGGACAGTGTGGGGTTGGGACAGTGTGGGGCTGGGGCAGTGTGGGGTTGGGACAGTGTGGGGTGGGACAGTGTGGGGTGGGACAGTGTGGGGTTGGGACAGTGTGGGGCTGGGACAGTGTGGAGCTGGGACAGTGTGGAGCTGGGACAGTGTGGGGCTGGGACAGTGTGGGGTGGGACAGTGTGGGGTTGGGACAGTGTGGGGTGGGACAGTGTGTGGCTGGGACAGTGTGGGGTTGGGACAGTGTGGGGTGGGACAGTGTGTGGCTGGGACAGTGTGGGGCTGGGACAGTGTGGGGTTGGGACAGTGTGGGGTGGGACAGTGTGTGGCTGGGACAGTGTGGGGTTGGGACAGTGTGGGGTGGGACAGTGTGGGGCTGGGACAGTGTGGGGTGGGACAGTGTGGGGCTGGGACAGTGTGGGGTGGGACAGTGTGTGGCTGGGACAGTGTGGGGTTGGGACAGTGTGGGGCTGGGACAGTGTGGAGCTGGGACAGTGTGGAGCTGGGACAGTGTGGGGCTGGGACAGTGTGGGGTGGGACAGTGTGGGGCGGGGACAGTGTGGGGCTGGGACAGTGTGGAGCTGGGACAGTGTGGAGCTGGGACAGTGTGGGGCTGGGACAGTGTGGGGTGGGACAGTGTGTGGCTGGGACAGTGTGGGGTTGGGACAGTGTGGGGTGGGACAGTGTGTGGCTGGGACAGTGTGGGGCTGGGACAGTGTGGGGTTGGGACAGTGTGGGGTGGGACAGTGTGTGGCTGGGACAGTGTGGGGTTGGGACAGTGTGGGGTGGGACAGTGTGGGGCTGGGACAGTGTGGGGTGGGACAGTGTGGGGCTGGGACAGTGTGGGGTGGGACAGTGTGTGGCTGGGACAGTGTGGGGTTGGGACAGTGTGGGGCTGGGACAGTGTGGAGCTGGGACAGTGTGGGGTGGGACAGTGTGGGGATGGGACAGTGTGGGGTGGGACAGTGTGGGGCTGGGACAGTGTGGGGGTGGGACAGTGTGGGGTTGGGACAGTGTGGGGTGGGACAGTGTGGGGCTGGGACAGTGTGGGGCTGGGACAGTGTGGGGTGGGACAGTGTGGGGTTGGGACAGTGTGGGGCTGGGACAGTGTGGGGTTGGGACAGTGTGGGGCTGGGACAGTGTGGAGCTGGGATAGTGTGGGGTGGGACAGTGTGGGACTGGGACAGTGTGGGGTTGGGACAGTGTGGGGCTGGGACAGTGTGGGGCTGGAACAGTGTGGGGCTGGGACAGTGTGGGGCGGGGACAGTGTGGGGCTGGGACAGTGTGGGGCTGGGACAGTGTGGGGCTGGGACAGTGTGGGGTGGGACAGTGTGGGGTGGGACAGTGTGGGGTTGGGACAGTGTGGGGCTGGGGCAGTGTGGGGTTGGGACAGTGTGGGGTGGGACAGTGTGGGGTGGGACAGTGTGGGGTTGGGACAGTGTGGGGCTGGGACAGTGTGGAGCTGGGACAGTGTGGGGTGGGACAGTGTGGGGCTGGGACAGTGTGGGGTGGGACAGTGTGGGGTTGGGACAGTGTGGGGCTGGGGCAGTGTGGGGTTGGGACAGTGTGGGGTGGGACAGTGTGGGGTTGGGACAGTGTGGGGTGGACAGTGTGTGGCTGGGACAGTGTGGGGTTGGGACAGTGTGGGGTGGGACAGTGTGGGGCTGGGACAGTGTGGGGTGGGACAGTGTGGGGCTGGGACAGTGTGGGGTGGGACAGTGTGTGGCTGGGACAGTGTGGGGTTGGGACAGTGTGGGGCTGGGACAGTGTGGGGTGGGACAGTGTGGAGCAGGGACAGTGTGGGGCTGGGACAGTGTGGGGTGGGACAGTGTGGGGCGGGGACAGTGTGGGGCTGGGACAGTGTGGAGCTGGGACAGTGTGGAGCTGGGACAGTGTGGAGCTGGGACAGTGTGGGGCTGGGACAGTGTGGGGTGGGACAGTGTGGGGCTGGGACAGTGTGGGGTTGGGACAGTGTGGGGCTGGGACAGTGTGGAGCTGGGACAGTGTGGGGCTGGGACAGTGTGGGGTGGGACAGTGTGGGGCGGGGACAGTGTGGGAGCTGGGACAGTGTGGGCTGGGACAGTGTGGGCTGGGACAGTGGGCTGGGACAGTGTGGGGCTGGGACAGTGTGGGGCTGGGACAGTGTGGGGCTGGGACAGTGTGGAGCTGGGACAGTGTGGGCTGGGACAGTGTGGGGCTGGGACAGTGTGGGGCTGGGACAGTGTGGAGCTGGGACAGTGTGGAGCTGGGACAGTGTGGGGCTGGGACAGTGTGGGGCTGGGACAGTGTGGGGTTGGGACAGTGTGGGTTGGGACAGTGTGTGGCTGGGACAGTGTGGGGTTGGGACAGTGTGGGGTGGGACAGTGTGGGGTGGGACAGTGTGTGGCTGGGACAGTGTGGGGTTGGGACAGTGTGGGGTGGGACAGTGTGTGGCTGGGACAGTGTGGGGCTGGGACAGTGTGGGGTTGGGACAGTGTGGGGTGGGACAGTGTGTGGCTGGGACAGTGTGGGGTTGGGACAGTGTGGGCTGGGACAGTGTGGGGTGGGACAGTGTGGGGCTGGGACAGTGTGGGGTGGGACAGTGTGGGGCTGGGACAGTGTGGGGGTGGGACAGTGTGGGCTGGGACAGTGTGGGGTGGGACAGTGTGGGGCTGGGACAGTGTGGGGCTGGGACAGTGTGGGGTGGGACAGTGTGGGGCTGGGACAGTGTGGGGTGGGACAGTGTGGGGCTGGGACAGTGTGGGGGTGGGACAGTGTGGGGTTGGGACAGTGTGGGGTTGGGACAGTGTGGGGTTGGGACAGTGTGGGGTGGGACAGTGTGGGGTTGGGACAGTGTGGGGCTGGGACAGTGTGGGGTTGGGACAGTGTGGGGCTGGGACAGTGTGGGGCTGGGACAGTGTGGGGTGGACAGTGGCTGGGACAGTGTGGGGTGGGACAGTGTGGGGCTGGGACAGTGTGGGGCTGGGACAGTGTGGGGCTGGGACAGTGTGGGCGGGACAGTGTGGCTGGACAGTGTGGGGCTGGGACAGTGTGGGTGGGACAGTGTGGGGTGGGACAGTGTGGGGTTGGGACAGTGTGGGGCTGGGGCAGTGTGGGGTTGGGACAGTGTGGGGTGGGACAGTGTGGGGTGGGACAGTGTGGGGTTGGGACAGTGTGGGCTGGGACAGTGTGGAGCTGGGACAGTGTGGAGCTGGGACAGTGTGGGGCTGGGACAGTGTGGGGTGGGACAGTGTGGGGTTGGGACAGTGTGGGGTGGGACAGTGTGTGGCTGGGACAGTGTGGGGTTGGGACAGTGTGGGGTGGGACAGTGTGGGGTGGGACAGTGTGTGGCTGGGACAGTGTGGGGTTGGGACAGTGTGGGGTGGGACAGTGTGTGGCTGGGACAGTGTGGGGCTGGGACAGTGTGGGGTTGGGACAGTGTGGGGTGGGACAGTGTGTGGCTGGGACAGTGTGGGGTTGGGACAGTGTGGGGTGGGACAGTGTGGGGCTGGGACAGTGTGGGGTGGGACAGTGTGTGGCTGGGACAGTGTGGGGTTGGGACAGTGTGGGGCTGGGACAGTGTGGAGCTGGGGACAGTGTGGAGCTGGGACAGTGTGGGGCTGGGACAGTGTGGGGTGGGACAGTGTGGGGTGGGACAGTGTGGGGTGGGACAGTGTGGGGCGGGGACAGTGTGGGGCTGGGACAGTGTGGAGCTGGGACAGTGTGGAGCTGGGACAGTGTGGGGCTGGGACAGTGTGGGGTGGGACAGTGTGGGGTTGGGACAGTGTGGGTTGGGACAGTGTGTGGCTGGGACAGTGTGGGGTTGGGACAGTGTGGGGTGGGACAGTGTGGGGTGGGACAGTGTGGGGTTGGGACAGTGTCGGGCTGGGACAGTGTGTGGCTGGGACAGTGTGGAGCTGGGACAGTGTGGAGCTGGGACAGTGTGGGGCTGGGACAGTGTGGGGTGGGACAGTGTGGGGTTGGGACAGTGTGGGGCTGGGACAGTGTGGGGTTGGGACAGTGTGGGGTTGGGACAGTGTGGGGTGGGACAGTGTGGGGTTGGGACAGTGTGGGGTGGGACAGTGTGGGGTGGGACAGTGTGGGGTGGGACAGTGTGGGGCGGGGACAGTGTGGGGCTGGGACAGTGTGGGGCTGGGACAGTGTGGGGTTGGGACAGTGTGGGGTGGGACAGTGTGGGGTGGGACAGTGTGGGGCTGGGACAGTGTGGGGCTGGGACAGTGTGTGGCTGGGACAGTGTGGAGCTGGGACAGTGTGGGGTTGGGACAGTGTGGGGTGGGACAGTGTGGGGTGGGACAGTGTGGGGTTGGGACAGTGTGGGGCTGGGACAGTGTGGGGTTGGGACAGTGTGGGTTGGGACAGTGTGTGGCTGGGACAGTGTGGGGTTGGGACAGTGTGGGGTGGGACAGTGTGGGGTGGGACAGTGTGGGGTTGGGACAGTGTGGGGCTGGGACAGTGTGTGGCTGGGACAGTGTGGAGCTGGGACAGTGTGGAGCTGGGACAGTGTGGGGCTGGGACAGTGTGGCGTGGGACAGTGTGGGGTTGGGACAGTGTGGGTTGGGACAGTGTGTGGCTGGGGACAGTGTGGGGTTGGGACAGTGTGGGGTGGGACAGTGTGGGGTGGGACAGTGTGGGGTTGGGACAGTGTGGGGTGGGACAGTGTGTGGCTGGGACAGTGTGGGGTTGGGACAGTGTGGGGTGGACAGTGTGGGGTGGGACAGTGTGGGGTTGGGACAGTGTGGGTTGGGACAGTGTGTGGCTGGGACAGTGTGGGGT